>NC_057804.1:337048727-337230483 GCF_018294505.1 Triticum aestivum
AGCTCTCTGGAGAGATAATACTCCTACTGCTGCTTGTCTGATTGTATTGTGTTCTTGCTCGAGAGAGCTAAGTGTTTTTCTGGGTTTGAACCCCCTCTACGTTGCGCATGGGCCTCCTTTTATATGTTCAAGGGGTCATCGACAGGTGGCAACGCAGACGAGGGTAAAAATGGAAAAGAAGTTGCGGTTGGTACAACCACCTGCACAGTGCATCCTACCTAACCCTGACGGCAGGGGACAAAGGCATTAAATGCCCGTCTGCGTCGCCAAACAGTGTAAAAAGGGACTGTCAGGGGCGCCACCGCTCGCCACGATGGCAGTCTTGTCAGCTTCGCATGCCACCGCGCACCACTGGCTGCACAACCTCTCGCCACGCGCGCCTGGAAAGGCCCCCAGAGCGACATGTTGGTGGATGTGCTGCAGCGTGGGTACAGAGTGGTAGCCTGCCGCGGCAAGCGCCTTGCTGCGGCTGCTGTCTTGTCGCGCCCGGAAGCTTGTCGCTCACCGGGCCTTGCCGGGACGCGCGGCGCGTCGAGGCAAGTTCCTTGAAATGCCTTGATTGGCCTTCCCGGCAAGCTTCTCTTGCCGGGGCCTTGTCTCCTGAGCTTAAATACTTTGTTCTTGAATGGCTCCAAGGGAACCACAGAGGGCCTCGGCGGTCATCCGGCAAGCCTTGCCGCGGGGCGCTGCAACTGCCCGTGCACAAGTTCGGGAGACTAGGGTACCCCTACTCTAGTACACCGACAATGGGTTTGTCGGAAGCACCTGGAACTTTCGTGCGTCTTATGCATCTTGTGCTTAGACCTTACATTGGAGTCTTGTTGTGGTTTACTTTCATGATATCCTTGTGTTTAGCAAAACCATGAAAGAGCATATTAATCATGTTAAATCTGTGTTGCAAACTCTTCGCAAGGAACGCCTTTATGCAAACTTGAAAAAATGCACTTTTAGCGTTGACAAAGTGGTTTTCTTGGGTTTTGTTGTCTCTTCCAAGGGTGTCCATGTTGATGAAGCTAAAATTGAAGCAATTAAAACTAGGCCTCAATCCACCAATTTGCAACAAGTGCGAGGTTTTCTTGGTCTTGCGGGTTTTTATCGTCACTTTGTGAAAAACTTTAGCACTATTGTCGCCCCTTTACATGCTTTGAGTAAGAAGAATGCTCCCCAAGAACAAGATGAACAAAGGAGGGAAAACAAAAGGAGCACTCAAGATAAGTCAAATCACACATCCACTAGACAATCAAACACATAAGATCCACAAGGTACATGAACAACAAAGGGAAATAAGATACATGGTAGAGTTCATCCCAAATCCTATGAAGGAGATGAGGGCTTGATGATCTAGATAGATCCTTCCCACAAGGGGGTCTTGAGCTAGGTCACTCCAAGAGGAGGTCTTGATCTCCTAGTGTAGTGGATCCATGGAGCAAAGCTCTCATATGTCTAACATATCCTTTGCGTAGTCTAAATGGAGGAGATGAAGGAGTATATATAGTCCTAGGCAAAGAGGGGAATAGGTGGGTCGAAATGGTAACACAAGAGCAAAGGCCGCAACATCACCGAGGGGGCCCCGTGTGCACGGGGTAAGTGGAGCCCGTGCGCACGGTGTATCCAGGGACCGGACGCAAGGACCCGTGCGCACGGGGTCCGTGAGGCCTGTGGACACGAGGGTCCCATGGGCACGGTACACGCCCGTGCGCACGGGGTCTTCAGGACCGCCAACCTGGGAGGCCCGCGGGCACGGGGTCGTAGGGGCCCGTGCGCATGGGGTCGCCTGGGAGCTGCTGCCTTCCTCTTGGCACTTCCTTCTCCGCTTCCAGGCTTCCGTCTTGGATGGTGTAGTTGTTCTCTTGCGCTTGGACTCCTCCATGATGAATGTGCTCCGCTCACACCTAAGTATGCACACAAGAGAGGGTCAAGTAGTATACCATCCTCGAAGGGTACAAGTGGACACGTGTAAAGGAGATGATTCACCTTTGTATGCATGAAGTAGATGTGGCACGTGTCACTTGTCAAATGGACTCTTGACATGGTGAGGTCCATAGGATGCTCCGCATCATCCCCTCCCCCTTGGGAAAGATCCGACCTCTGATCGAAATCCAAATCACCATGGGAAAGAGATGATGGCGTCGTGTAGAAGTGGACGATCACCAAGCATTCGTCATCTTGTAGTTCCAAATGGGCACTCTCCAATGTCGCACCGTCTTGTAATTCCTTCAAAAGGAGCAAAGATAACAAGCACTTGGAAAAACAAATGTGGTTGTCGTAAGAGCAAAACCAAGCATTCAAGAGGTGTTTCACCCAACAAGTGTTGCCATCAAGCATAGCATATGGTTTGACAAAGAAGTGTGTTATGGCATTTGAGCATATAAATTGAGCACAATCAAGTTTATCATGGGAACAAGCATGCAAATGGGAGGTCAAGATGCAAATATATGTGATAAGTGAACAAGCATCTACCTCAAGGTCATAGCAAGAATGTGCAAAGTGCTCAACAAACGGTCTATGGTATGCATAGGAATCATTCACAACACCAAGTATAGTGAAATGTCTAAACACATGGGGCAAGTGCAAGACAATCCGAGCATAACATGCATAGGGTGTAGTGAAGATATCGTGGCACTCAACACAATGAAAAGAGCAATTGTTCAACATGTGTGAGGCAATCAAGTCAAGCATGTGATAAGCAAAGGGACATGGCATATGTGAAGAACTAGATGCAACACACAAGGCATATATGTCATCAACCCAAGAAAGCAAGTAATAGTGGAACATGGGTGATGCAACATGGCTAGCTATCATAGCGATCAAGTCAAGCATGATAGTAGTGCGAAGATGCAACATACTAGAAGGAATCATGGCAATCATGTCATGTGTACAAATAGTGGGCATGAGTAAATCACATGACATAGCACAAGCATAAAAGCAAGATATGAGTAGAATGGCATGGGGCACATGATAAACATGGCAATAGCAACAAGGATCTCCACCAAGCATGCAAATACACATAGGAATATCATAATGGTGCATCATGGGTAAATGCAAGCAAGGGTCACAATTGCATGGTAAAGGCATAGGAGCAAGCATACCACGCAAAGTGAACACAGTAAAATGAGCATAATGTGAGAAGTGGTAAATGGCCCATAGCCGTGTGAGAGCCAACTAGAGGAGTTGCGCATAGTCCTTGCGTGAAGGGGACGTTGGTGAGGATAGTCCACGGGATCCCAAAACATCGTTGCTCTCAAGAGCTCGTTTCGTCAACTCTTGGGATTGAGAGGTTGACAAGTATTCATGGGTACCTACACAAAAGAGACACAATCCAAAGAAATTGTACGCATGGTAAATGTACACATCATCCATCATGATGTGTATGTGCACATGTGAGTTAGCACAAGATAAGCATCGCTCAAAGATATTGGATGCATGGTATAAGAACATGTCATCCATCATGAAAGAATAGTTATTATGTATGACACGATGGGGACACAAATTGCGAATGCAAGTATATGGCACATCAAAAGCATGTTTATTCATGGGGAGCATATGGTGCACACAAGTATGGGGATCATGCAATGAATGGGATGGATCAAAATCTCCTAAAATGTACGAGGAAACTATGGGGGCCTCCTCATGAGCAATAGCGGAAATATCATATGGAGAAAATGGACAACATCCAAAACAATGCATATCCGAAGCTAGGTGGTCATGGCATGGCATATGAGATAAATAATGCAAAGGGAGCATATCAATATCATCACAAGAGAAACAAATGCCAATAACCATGGGCTTGTCATCTATGCCATATGTGCAAATTGGGTTTATTTTAATGGCATATGCATAGTCACTACGATGAGATTGAAAATATGACATACGGGAGATCTCATGCATAGCATATGACAAGTCAAGTGGATTATCAAACATGATGTGACCAATAGAATTTTCACATGATATCCTATGAAGCATAGCATCACAACTAGGCAACTCAACATGCTCATCATCATATTCATCATAAATAGGTAAGTCAAGGCATGAAGAAGTTTCACTAGCATGAAGCATGGTAATAGGTGGGTCAACATCATGCAAGCAATCAATCTCAAGAATGTCCACTAGTGGGACTAGAGCATCACCGTCACCTTTGTTACCTTTGTCATTCCACTCAAGTGGTGTAGGTGAGGTGGGAAAGACCAAATGGTGATCATCTTCATCTTGATGGAACCATGTGGGGGGTGCATCATGTTCCACCATGGCCATCGTTGTGTCCATAGGGAGGACGTAGTCATCGCGAATCGGCGCGTCATCATATATGGGACCTAGCACCAAAGGAGAAGACACAAGAGAGGTAGAGGTTAAGTTGTTAGAAAGCAAAATGGCCTCATATGCCTCATCAACTATCTCACTCTCTCTATGTGGCGGTGGCTCACTCACTCCCTCAAGGTAGGTGTACTTAATGTTGCATATGGTGGAGGCACTCAAATCACTCAAGTGGTGGTGGTGGTGGCTCTCCTCACATGGAAATTGGTGCGGCTCGTCATATATGGGGCTAGTGGTGAAGTCACTCTCACTCTCAATATGGTGGCAAAAGTCACTCAAGTCATTGGACGTCGCCGTGGTCGAAGGGAAAATCCTATGCTCAACCGTCTCGTAGTCGTCGCCGTGGATGAAGGCCGAAGATGGCACATCATCACTCTCACCTCCTAAGATGGAAGCATCATCCTTGCTTGCCACCTTGTCGCTCGCCTCCAAAGCTTGGTCCTTGAAGGTCTCTGTAGTCGTACTCGTCACCTGACCATCTTGAAAAAGAGTCGTGGAGGACTCGGCATCATCAATGCCACAAAGAGGGATGGCGGTGAAGTCGAACTTGGAAGCATCGTCTTGGAGCTCGTCGGGCTTGGACATCGTGGTGGTGCTAGACTCATGCTCGTCGTCTTTGAGCTTGGTCTCCGTGAAGTTTGCTTGGGGTGGAGAAGCCTTGGCCTTCATGAGTTCTTGTTCCGCCTTGAGAGCACCAATGTAGTAGTCGTCGATGGACTTGTAGTTCTCGAGGAAGATGGTCTTGGAGATGTCGTTGTGCAATCCCATCATGAAGTGGAACTTCATCGAAATGGGGTCGTCCACGCCGGCTCTTTGCAAGGCATGCTTCATCTCCTTGAAGTACTCGTCGATGGACTTGGATCCTTGTATTGTGTTCTCCAATTGGCGTTGAAGATGTTCCGTGTAGGTTGGAGGCACGAACTCTCGCAGCAAAGCTCTCTTTGTCTTGGGCCAACTCATGTCGTAGTACTCCGAAGGTGTGTGAAGCCACCATGCTGATGCGTAGTCGTGGAAGTTTCTTGTGGCGCACTTCACTTGATCTTCGGGAGGAACTTGATGTAGCTTGAGGTAGTCGTCCATCAAAAGCTCCCACTCGAGGTACTCCTTGGGTTCGTGAGTCCCATAGAAAGGAATCGCATGGTCGATGTCGAGGTCGTAGTAGCTCGTGGAAGTCGCAGACTTGAGCTTGGGGAGCTTCTCTTGAGCGTAGCCTTGAGGTTCTTGTTGGCGAAGATGCCCTTTGTCCGTAGGCGAAGATGCCTTGAAGTCACTTGGTGAAGATGCCAAGGGAGATGGTGAAGTCCTTGAGCGGTTGTTGGTGTACAGCTCTTGACCTTCACGTTCGTGTTTTTGCTGGTGTCGATGCCGATGTGATCTTGCCGGAGATGGTAGCTCTGAAGCATGTGCTCTTGAGCGTCTTCTCTAAGATAAGGAAGACCACATGCGGTTCTTGATGAGGGCCTTGATCTCCTCCATGCGCTTGTCCATCTTGGCGTCGGAGTTGTTGTTCGTGGCATCGAACTCGTTGTTGTTGTTGTAGACCGAAGGTGAAATGCCTTGCCTATCCATCACAAGACTCGAGTAGAGGTGAGTAGGAAATGAGATAAACAATACCAAGTTTCCTTTTCCCAAAGTTGAGGATGTATCTTGTATCACTCAATGTGAAATGAAAGAATAGTGGAATTGGTACCGGACTTGTTCACTCACACCTACAAGTAAAAGCTTATGGTAGAGCTCGGTGAGGATAGTGGCACAAAAATTTGATGCAAAATGTTAGCAAGAGTCAATAATGTTGGAAAAGATTCACAAATTCGCAAGTGAAACAAGTAGACCAATAGCAAATGGTACACGGAAACACACACACGGATAGATAAATGGGGTCGTGCAACCAAGGAATGAGCAAAAAATGTGGAGTCCATGGAAAACACTCGTGTTGCACAACTCAAGAGAGACGCTAGCACGATTGCTCAATAGGCGGATACGACACTTGTGCACAACCTATAAGATGCAAAATGGATAAATTTCAATCCCAAGTATGCTATGTATGTATGGTTCCCGGTGGTTCTCTCAAGATGATCCAAGATGATCGGATATGACAATCTTATGTGCAATGGGGTATGATGCTATGGCACTTGCTCACGAGCTCTTTGCTCTCTTTTTGCTTAAAAGCTTTTTCTATTTTTTTCAATGGCCACTCTTGCACAATGCACAAACCAAGATAGCTATTGTGTATATGCGGGAACGATATTATGACACAATGGATGATATGATACCAATATGATATGGTATGTATGCAATGGAATGGTGGATCACTAATGTGCACAAGTAACGTTGCCGGCAATACTCAAATGGCTTGTCTTCATAGGCAAGTAACGCAAAATGGGCTAGGGTTCAACAATGCAATTGCAAGGGAATATACAATGGTGTCGTCGAGGTTACCCTCCTTTGGGATGATGAGTAGCGCTGTTCTTGATGTAGATACCAATATGATGTAGACCCGTCCCTAAGTAGCCGAAATACCTTAGGAAACGGTAAAAAAGAACCGCAAACTCAAAATCTCAATTGAAAAATGTCAAATGGTGGAAGTGGTGGTGGTTTGTGAAGAGGCAATTGTACCTAAGTAGCCGAAACACCTTAGGAGACTCACGTCGCCACTCAAACAACCACAAATGCTAAATGGAGTAAAATGGGTTAGGTTGCGGAAGGCTATGGTGGTTTTGCGGATGATATGGTGGAGGCCCTAGGCAAACTTGCCAAAATGCCGAAATTTTGATGGAGTCAAATGGTTACGGAACCTATCTAGGTGGATGGGGGATGTCAATAGCTACTCAACGAGCTAAAGAACGCTAAAATCGGACTCCGGATGTGGAAGTTACGGCCGAAATGGTGAAGTGCACGCGGCTGATTCTGGGAGGGCCGTGCGCACGGGGTCTAGGGGCCGTGGGCACGGGGTCCCGTGCGCACGGTACACTTACCGAGGGCACGGGGTCACTTGGGACTCGCGGGTTTGGCTGATTTCTTCCCGATCTAGGCTCCAAGCGGATGGATCTCGTGGCTGGGGAGTAGGGGGTGGTAAGGGGGGTGGGAAGTGGAAGGCACCGCGGGAGAGACGCACTGGAAGGGCCGTGCGCACGGGGTCTGGCTGGCCCGTGTGCATGGGGGCCCGTGTGCACGGGGTCCTCTGAGAGCGGACGAACTGCTCCGGCTCCGTGGGGAATTTCGAAATTGAGGGCGAAATCGAAGGGTGGAAGGTAGGGGAAGATGGTAGAGGGGTGGATCTACCTGCTAAACACCAAATCCATGGACCAAATCCAACAAATCACAAAAAAATTTGGGGCTATTTTTGGTGGGGAATTTTCGTATTTAGGACAAAAACAACAAAATCAAGCTAGAAAACACGGGGTAGGGGCTCCAATTTCGTGAGAAACCTTGGCTCATGATACCATATGATGTAGGGTGGAACCCTATAGAGAAGATCTTTCACGAATTGGAGGTGGAATCCCCAAGAACAAGATAAACAAAGGAGGGAAAACAAAAGGAGCACTCAAGAACAAGTCAAATCACACATCCACTAGACAATCAAACACATAAGATCCACAAGGTACATGAACAACAAAGGGAAATAAGATACATGGTAGAGTTCATCCCAAATCCTATGAAGGAGATGAGGGCTTGATGATCTAGATAGATCCTTCCCACAAGGGGGTCTTGAGCTAGGTCACTCCAAGAGGAGGTCTTGATCTCCTAGTGGAGTGGATCCATGGAGCAAAGCTCTCATATGGCTAACATATCCTTTGCTTAGTCTAAATGGAGGAGATGAAGGAGTATATATAGTCCTAGGCAAAGAGGGGAATAGGTGGGGGCGAAATGGTAACACAAGAGCAAAGGCCGCAGCATCACCTAGGGGGGCCCCGTGTGCACGGGGTAAGTGGAGCCCGTGCGCACGGGGTATCCAGGGACCGGACGCAAGGGCCCGTGCGCACGGGGTCCATGAGGCCCGTGGACACGGGGGTCCCGTGGGCACGGTACACGCTCGTGCGCACGGGGTCTTTAGGACCGCCAGCCTGGGAGGCCCGTGGGCACGGGGTCGTAGGGGCCCGTGCGCACGGGGTCACCTGGGAGCTGCTTCCTTCCTCTTGGCGCTTCCTTCTCCGCTTCTAGGCTTCCGTCTTGGATGGTGTAGTTGTTCTCTTGCGCTTGGACTCCTCCATGATGAATGTGTAGCTCCGCTCACACCTAAGTATGCACACGAGAGAGGGTCAAGTAGTATACCATCCTCGAAGGGTACAAGTGGACACGTGTAAAGGAGATGATTCACCTTTGTATGCATGAAGTAGATGTGGCACGTGTCACTTGTCAAATGGACTCTTGACATGGTGAGGTCCATAGGATGCTCCGCATCATCCTACTCAAATAATGCACAAGTAACGTTTACTTGATGTTACAAAATCACACTAAACCAACAAATCACAAAAAAAATTGGGGCTATTTTTGGTGGGGATTTTCGGATTTAGGACAAGAACAACAAAATCAAGCTATAAAACAAAGAGGGGTGCTCCAATTTCGGGAGAAACCAAGGCTCATGATACCATATGATGTAGATTTTTGTGGGGATTTTCGAAATTAGGCAAGAACAAGCAAACTTAGGCTAGAAAACTGATGGAAGTTTCCGCTTTTGTTTCGATTGTAGACCTATAAATGCTATTACCGTTCGATATAGGCATCCCATTCCTTGCTTAGGTGATATGCTTGATGAACTTAGTGGAGCCAACTTTTTCTCAAAAATTGATCTTAAAAGTGGCTATTATCAAATAAGATACAAGGTGATGAATGGAAAACTGCTTTCAAAACCAAATTTGGCTTCTATGAGTGGTTAGTGATGCCTATGGGTTTGTCGGAAGCACCCGGAACTTTCGTGCGTCTTATGCATCATGTGCTTAGACCATACATTGGAGTCTTCGTTGTGGTTTACTTTGATGATATCCTTATGTTTAGCAAAACCATGAAACAGCATATTAATCATGTTAAATCTGTGTTGCAAACTCTTCGCAAGGAAAGCCTTTATGCAAACTTGAAAAAATGCACTTTTGGCGTTGACAAAGTGGTTTTCTTGGGTTTTGTTGTCTCTTCCAAGGGTGTCCATGTTGATGAAGCTAAAATTGAAGCAATTAAAACTTGGCCTCAACCCACCAATTTGCAACAAGTGTGAAGTCTTCTTGGTCTTGCAGGATTTTATCGCCGCTTTGTGAAAAACTTTAGCACAATAGCCGCTCCTTTGCATGCTTTGAGTAAGAAGAATACTCCTTTTGTTTGGGGATCCTTGCAATCCACCGCTTTTGATGAGCTCAAGTCTTTGCTTACTCATGCTCCGATTCTTGCTTTGCGCAACTTTGACAAAACTTTTGAGGTTCATTGTGATGCAAGTGGTACTGGAATTGGCGGAGTTTTAATGCAAGAAAAACGAGCAATTGCATACTTTAGTGAAAAACTCTCCGGTGCTCAACTTAACTATCCCATCTATGACAAAGAATTGTATGCTTTAGTGCGTGTCCTACATGTTTGGGAGCATTATCTTAGACCTCATGAGTTTGTCATACACACCGATCATGAAACACTTAAATACCTAAAAGGACAAACTAAGTTGAACAAGTGTCATGCTAAATGGAGTGAATTTATTGAATCTTTCCCATATGTGATCAAGTACATTAAGGGTAAGGAAAAGGTAGTTGTCGATGCACTTTCACGCATATGCACGCTTGTCACTAAACTTGAGTTGAATGTTATTGGCTTTGAGCACATAAAAGACTTGTATGCTAATGATCCATCTTTTGCACCTCATTATGCTAAATGTTTGATGCATACATCTTGGGAACAATATTACATCAAGGATGGTTATCTTATGAGAGCTAACAAACTATGCATTCCTGAGTCTTCTCTTTGTTTGCTCCTTTTGCAAGAGGCTCACGGAGGCGGACTCATGGGACACTTTGGACGCGACAAGACTTTCGCCACGCTCTCCAAGAACTACTTTTGGCCCAAGATGTTCCGCGACGTCTCACGCTTCACCACCCGATGCTCTACATGTCGCAAAGCTAAGTCTAAAGCTCAATCTCATGGTCTTTACATGCCTCTTCCTATTCCTTATCAACCTTGGGAAGACATTAGTATGGATTTTGTACTTGGTTTGCCTAGAACTCAAAATGGAAAGGATTCCGTGTTTGTTGTTGTGGACCGATTTTCTAAGATGGCACATTTTTTTCCTTGCAACAAGATAGACGATGCTTCACATATTGCAAATCTCTTTTCTAGGGAAATCTTGCGCCTCCATGGAGTACCAAAGACAATCATCTCTGACCGCGACGTCAAGTTCTTGAGTTACTTTTGGAAGACTCTATGCACCAAGCTCGGAATCAAGCTATTGTTCTCATCCGCATACCATCCTCAAACCGACGGCCAAACGGAGGTGACAAACCGGACACTATCCACTCTACTTCGAGTGTTGATCAAGAACAACATCAAGGAGTGGGAGGTGTGTCTACCCATCGCCGAGTACGCCTACAACCGTGCAAGACATTCGACTACCGGCAAATCCCCCTTCGAGGTCGTCGACGGCTTCAACCCGTTGTCCCCATTGGACATCCTACCTCTCCCTCTACAAGAGCGCACCAACATGGATGCGAGTGCACGAGCAAGCTACATCAAGAAGATGCATGATGATACAAGAAACATCATCGAGCGCCACGTACATCGACTAGCAACCAAGCTCAACGTCAACAAACAACCCATGATCTTCAACATAGGTGATCTCGTGTGGCTACACCTTCGCAAGGACCGCTTCCCCAACGAACGCAAGTCCAAACTACTACCTCGAGCCGATGGGCCATTCAAGGTGCTCGCACGCTACAACAACAACGCCTACAAGATTGAACTCCCACGAGACAAGTACAACGTGAGCGACATCTTCAACGTCAAAGACCTCTTGCCTTTCCATGGTGATGAAGATCTTGGTCCGAGGTCGGATCCTTTCGAAGCGAGGGGATATGATGTGGAGCATCCTTCCATCATGGCCATGGAATCTACATCAACACATCCACGCCCACAAGGACCCATGACAAGAGCTAGAGCACGTGCTTTGGAAACCGAGGTGAACTCCTTCCTACTAGACTTGCATATGGACACAAATGGAACATGTATACTACCTCACCAAAATATGCTATGCATCCTTAGGTATGAAGTGGAACATCACCAAGGAGCTCAGGACCATCCCCAAGGAGAAGGAGAACCACCCCAAGGCCATAAGGATCAAGAAGGAGTGCAGAAGCAACAAAACAGCATGTCCCAGGTGACCCCGCGCGCACGGGCCCCAGAGACCCCGTGCCCACGGGCTACACAGGAACCCGACGCTGGAGCACCCCATGCGCACGGGCCTGTACCGTGCCCACGGGACCCTCGTGCGCACGGGCCCAACTTACCCCGTGCGCACGGGCCTCCCAGGATGGCCGGCTGAGATTGGATCTTCGGCTCCCCTTCGTCTCCTTCGACCCCAAGCCTATATAGTTCGTACCTAGAGCCATGTTTAGGGGAAGCAAAGTAGTTGATACACATTTTTGAGCTTTGCTCCATGGATCCACTCCACTAGGATATCAAGACCTCCTCTTGGAGTGACCAAACATCAAGACCTCCTTCTTGGGGAAGGATCCCAATCATAGGATCATCAAGCCCTCATGTCCTTCATAGGATTTGGGATGAACTCTACCATGTATCTTATTTCCCATTGTTGTTCATGTACCTTGTGGATCATATGTGTTTGATTGTCTAGTGGATGTGTGATTTGACTTGTTCTTGAGTGCTCCTCTTGTTTTCCCTCCTTTGTTCATCTTGTTCTTGGGGATTCCACCTCCAATTCGTGGAAGATCTTCTCTATAGGGTTCCACCCTACATCATATGGTATCAAGAACCATGGTTTCTCACAAAATTGGAGCCCCCCCTCTTAGTTTTTTAGCCTAATTTTGCTTGTTCTTGCCCAATTTCGAACATCCCCAAAAAAAAATCTACATCATATGGTATCAAGAGCCATGGTTTCTCACGAAATTGGAGCCCCCCCTCTTAGTTTTCTAGCCTAATTTTGCTTGTTCTTGCCCAATTTCGAAAATCCCCACTACATCACATGGTATCATGAGCCATGGTTTCTCATGAAATTGGAGCCCCCTCTTTGTTTTCTAGCTTGATTTTGTTGTTTTTGTTCTAAATCCGAAAATCCCCACCAAAAATAGCCCCAAATTTTTTTTGTGATTTGTTGGTTTGATGACATTTTGTTGGATTTGATCCATGGATTCGGTGTTTTGCAAGTAGATCCACCCCTCTACCATCATCCCCTACCTTCCACCCTTCAATTTTTGCCTCAAATTCGAGTTTCCCCACGGATCCGGAGCTGTTCGTCCGCTCTCAGAGGACCCCGTGCACACGGGCCATCGGGACCCCATGCACACGGGCCAGCCAGACCCCGTGTGCACGGCCCTTCCAGTGTGTTCCTTCGACCTCCCTTCGTCCTCCATACCACCCCCTACCCCCACCTCAACCCTAGCCACGAGATCCATCCATTTGGAGCCCAAATCGCCAAGAAATCAGCCAATCCCGCGAGTCCCAGGTAACCCCGTGCCCTTGGTACGTGTACCGTGCGCACGGGACCCCGTGCCCATGGGCCCTAGACCCCGTGCGCACGGCCCTCCCAGAAACAGCCGCGTGCAGTTCACCGTTTTGTCCATAACATCCACATCCGGAGTCTGATTTTCGCGTTCTTTAGCTCGTTGAGTAGCTATTGACATCCACCATCCACCTAGATAGGTTCCCACACCATTTGACTCTATCAACATTTTGACATTTTGGCATCTTTGCCTAGGCCTTCCACCATATCATCCGCAAAACAACCATAGCCTTCCGCAACCTAACCCATTTCGCTCCATATAACATTTTTGGTTGTTTAAGTGGTGACGTGAGTCTCCTAAGGTGTTTCACCTACTTAGGGACAATTGCCTCTTCCCAAACCATCACCACTTCCACCATTTGACATTTGTCATTTGAGATTTTGAGTTTGCGGTTTTTTACCGTTTCCTAAGGTGTTTCGGCTACTTAGGGATGGGTCTACATCATCTTGGTATCTACATCAAGAACACCACTACTCATCATCGCAAAGGACGGTAACCTCGATGACACCATTGTATATTCCCCTTGCAATTGCATTGTTCACCCCTAGCCCATTTTGCGTCACTTACCTATCGAGACTAGCCATTTGAGTATTGCGGGCAACGTTACTTGTGCACATTAGTGGTCCATACCTTCCATTGCATACATACCATATCATATTGGTATCATATCATCCTTTGTGTCACAAGTTTGTTCCCGCATATATACAATTGCTATCTTGGTTTGTGCATTGTGCAAATTGGCCATAGAAAAAAAGCTTTTAAGCAAAAAGAGAGCAAAGAGCTCGTGAGCAAGTGCCATAGCATCATACCCCATTGCACATAATATAGTCATATCCGATCATCTTGGATCATCTTGAGAGAAACAACGGGAACCATACATACATAGCATACTTGGGATAGAAGTTTATCCATTTTGCATCTTATAGGTTGTGCACAAGTGTCGTATCCGCCTATTGAGCAATTGTGCTAGCGTCTCTCTTGAGTTGTGCAACACGAGCGTTTTCCGTGGACTCCACATTTGTGCTCATTCCTTGGTTGCACGACCCCATTTATCTATCCGTGTGTGTGTTTCCGTGTACCATTTGCTATTGGTCTACTTGTTTTACTTGCGAATTTGTGAATCTTTTCCTACATTATTGACTCTTGCTAACATTTTGCATCAAATTTTTGTGCCACTATCCTCACCGAGCTCTACCATAAGCTTTACTTGATAGGTGTGAGTGAACAAGTCCGGTACCAATTCCACTATTCTTTCATTTCACATTGAGTGATACAAGATACATCCTCAACTTTGAGAAAAGGCAACTTGGTATTGTTTATCTCATTTCCTACTCACATTTTCTCAAGTCTTGTGATCGATAGGCAAGGCATTTCCTCTCCGGTCTACAACAATGACGACGACGTGAACGACTACATCACAAAAGCGTCCATCTTCGGACTACAACAAGAAATGCAAGGCGCACAATCAAGATTGCGAGAGCGCATCGATAACCTCTCCATCGACATTCATATCTCCGAAGCAAGGAAAAGGGGCTACATTGACAACAAGCTTGCCGCACAAAAGAAAGACCAAGATGCGAGGATGTAAGAGATTAGAACCTTGATCAAGTCTTCTTCCACTTCGTCATCCTCAAGACGACGACGTTCAAGCCACAAGTCTTCGGAGCGCGAAAAAGATGCAAGTGCAAATCGTCATCGTCCACATCTACATGGCGACCACTATCACGTTCGTGATCAACATCGTCATGAAGGGCAAGTCACATCCAAGCATATTGTGCACGACGACGACGAACGACATCTCCTACGAGCTCAAGTACGACAACGACATCATCATCATGAAGATGCTCCACAAGCGCAAGTGCACAAGTCCCAACAAGCCCTACTTCACGCCAAGCCGAAGCTTCATAAGCACAAGAGAAGACCGCGAGACGAGCACCACCAAGACGGCGCTACGGCTACACCAACCACTTTGGCATCTTCGCCAAGTGCTATCGAGGCATCTTCGCCTTTGGACGTATGGCATCTTCGCCTACTTCCCATGAGTACGCCTACAACGACTTCATCAAGTCCAAGGCGACCACCTACGAGCGAGGGCGACACTTCCATCTTTGGAAGCCCCTCAAGGACGATGGCCGAGCATGGGAAACTCCCTTCGGTCATGGAGACGAGCTACGAGCTGCCACATCATATGGAACTCCAACACCAAGACGGCGACAAGACGGTCGAGCAAGGGCCATCCCCTTCGACTACGGCGACAAGCGCGAACCTCTTCAACAACATGAAGATGGTGCCCATATTGGACTCATCCTCCGAGTTAAGCTACGAGACCGCGCATGGAGACTTTTGCCACCATATTGAGAGTGAGAGTGACTTCACCACTAGCCCCATATATGATGAGCCGCACCAATTCCCAGGTGAGGAGAGCCACCACCACCACCACTTGAGTGATTTGAGTGCCTCCACCATATGCGATATTGAGTGCACCTACCTTGAGGGAGTGAGTGAGCCACCACCACATAGAGAGAGTGAGATAGTTGATGAGGCATATGAGGCCATTTCGCTTTCTAACAACTTAACCTCTACCTCTCTTGTGTCTTCTCCTTTTGTGCTAGGTCCCATATATGATGACGCGCCGATTCGCGATGACTATGTCCTCCCTGTGGACACGACGATGGCCATGGTGGAACATGATGCACCCCCCACATGGTTCCATCAAGATGAAGATGATCACCATTTGGTCTTTCCCACCTCACCTACACCACTTGAGTGGAATGAAAAAGGTAACAAAGGTGAAGGTGATGCTCTTGTCCCACTAGTGGACATTCTTGACATTGATTGCTTGCATGATGTTGATCCACCTATTGCCATGCTTCATGCTAGTGAAACTTCTTCATGCCTTGGCTTACCTATTTATGATGAATATGATGATGAGCATGTTGAGTTGCCTAGTTGTGATGCTATGCTCCATAGGATATCATGTGAAAATTCTATTGGTCACATCATGTTTGACAATCCATTGAACTTGTCATATGCTATGAGTGAGATCTCCCATATTGCATCATTTCAATCTCAACATAGTAACTATGCATGCCCCATTAAAATAAATATCATTTGCACTTATGGCATAGATGACGAGATGATGGTCATTGGCTTTTGCTTCTCATGTGATGATATTGCCATGCTTCCTTTACACGATTTTCGCAATTCATCTACTATGCCATGCCATGATCACATTGCACCACATATGCTTTGTTTTGGATGTTGTCAATATTCTCCACGTGATGTTGCTACTCATGCTCATGAGGAGACCCCCATAGTTTCCTCATATATATTAGGAGATTTTGATCCATCCTATGATTTGCATGATTTCCATGATTGTGTGCACCATATGCTCCCCATGAATAAACATGCTTTTGATGTGCCATATACTTGTTTGCTCAATTTGTGTCCCCATCATGTCATACATAACAACTATTCTTTCATGATGGATGACATGTTCATATACCATGCCTCAAATTTCTTTGAGCATTGCTTATCTTGTGCTAACTCACACGTGCACATACACATCATGATGGATGATGTGTACATTTACCACGCGCAAAATTTCTTTGGATTGTGTCTCTTTTGTGTAGGTACCCATGAATACTTGTCAACCTCTCAATCCCATGAGTTGACGAAACGAGCTCTTGAGAGCAACGATGCTTTGGGATCCAATGGACTATCCTTACCACCGTCCCCTTCGCGCAAGGACTACGCGCAACTCCTCTACTTGGCTCTCACACGGCTATGGGCCATTTACCACTTGTCACATTATGCTCATTTTACCGTGTTCACTTTGCATGCTATGATTGCTTCTATGCCTTTGCCATGCAATTGTGACCCTTGCTTGCATCTACCCATGTTTCATCATTATGCTACTTCTATGTGTATTTGCATGCTTGGTGGAGATCCTTGTTGCTATTGCCATGTTTATCATGTGCCCCATTCTATTGATACTATTTTTCTCATATCTTGCCTTTATGCTTGTGATATGTCATGTGCATTATTCATGCCCACTATTTGCACACATGACACGATTGCCATGATTCCTTCTAGTATGTTGCATCTTCGCACTACTAGCATGCTTGACTTGATTGCTATGATTGCTTGCTATGTTGCATCACCCATGTTCCACTATCACCTGCTTTCTTGGGTTGATGACATATATGCATACACTTGTTCTCGCATCATATGCCTACATACTATGAAATGCTCCCTTGTCCTTTCTTATGATGAGCATGATGCATACACTTGTTGGGTATCTCGCCCCTTGAATGATAGGTCTTGCTTTTGCACTAACCTCATTTGTTTTTCCAAGTGTTTCTCATGTTCTTTCATTTTGAAGGATTTACAAGGCATCGACATCGACCTATGGTACATCCATTCCTACCGTGTACATGGCGATATGGTTTACGATCCGAGGTCGGATCTTTCCAAAGGGGGAGGAAATGATGCAGGGCATCCTACGGTCATCTCCATGTACACCTTCACCATTTGAGTACATGTATTACCTATATGTTATTGGCTTTGAGCACATAAAAGACTTGTATGCCAATGATCCATCTTTTGCACCTCATTATGCTAAATGTTTGATGCATACATCTTGGGAACAATATTACATCAAGGATGGTTATCTTATGAGAGCTAACAAACTATGCATTCCCGAGTCTTCTCTTCGTTTGCTCCTTTTGCAAGAGGCTCATGGAGGCGGACTCATGGGACACTTTGGACACGAAAAGACTTTCACCACGCTCTCCAAGAACTACTTTTGGCACAAGATGTTCCGCGACGTCTCACGCTTCACCACCCGATGCTCTACATGTGGCAAAGCTAAGTCTAAAGCTCAATCTCATGGTCTTTACATGCCTCTTCCTATTCCTTATCAACCTTGGGAAGACATTAGTATGGATTTTGTACTTGGTTTGCCTCGAACTCAAAATGGAAAGGATTCCGTGTTTGTTGTTGTGGACCGATTTTCTAAGATGGCACATTTTATTCCTGGCAACAAGATAGACGATGCTTCACATATTGCAAATCTCTTTTGTAGGGAAATCTTGCGCCTCCATGGAACACCAAAGACAATCGTCTCCGACCGCGACGTCAAGTTCTTGAGTTACTTTTGGAAGACTCTATGCGCCAAGCTCGGAATCAAGCTATTGTTCTCATCCGCATACCATCCTCAAACCGACAACCAAACAGAGGTGACAAACCGTACACTATCCACTCTACTTCGCGTGTTGATCAAGAAGAACATCAAGGAGTGGGAGGCGTGTCTACCCATCACTGAGTACGCCTACAACCGCGCAAGACATTCGGCTACCGGCAACTTCCCCTTCGAGGTCGTCTATGGCTTCAACCCGTTGTCCCCATTGGACATCCTACCTCTCCCTCTACAAGAGCGCACCAACATGGATGTGAGTGAACGAGCAAGCTACATCAAGAAGATGCATGAAGATACAAGAAACATCATCGAGCGCCACGTACATCGACTAGCAACCAAGCTCAACGTCAACAAACAACCCATGATCTTCAACACAGGTGATCTCGTGTGGCTACACCTTCGCAAGGACCGCTTCCCCAACGAACGCAAGTCCAAACTACTACCTCGAGCTGATGGACCATTCAAGGTGCTCGCACACTACAACAACAACGCCTACAAGATTGAACTCCCACGAGACAAGTACAACATGAGCGACATCTTCAACGTCAAAGACCTCTCGCCTTTCCATGGTGATGAAGATCTTGATCCGAGGTCGGATCCTTTCGAAGGGAGGGGAGATGATGAGGAGCATCCTTCCATCATCCCCATGGACTCTACATTAACACATCCACCCCCACAAGGACCCATGACAAGAGCTAGAGCACGTGCTTTGAAAACCGAGGTGAAATCCTTCCTACTAGACTTGCATATCGACACAAATGGAACATGTATACTACCTCACCAAAATATGCTATGCATCCTTAGGTATGAAGTGGAACATCACCAAGGAGATCAGGAGCATCCCCAAGGAGAAGGAGAACCACCCCAAGGCCATAAGGATCAAGAAGGAGTGCAGCAACCGCAAAACAACATGTCCTAGGTGACCCCGTGCGCATGGGCCCCCGAGACCCCGTGCCCACGGGCTACACAGGAACCCGGCACTGGAGCACCCCGTGCGCACGGGCTTGTACCGTGCCCACGGGACCCCCGTGCGCACGGGCCCAACTTACCCCGTGCGCACGGGCCTCCCAGGATGGCCGGCTGAGATTGGATCTCCGACTCCCCTTCGTCTCCTTCGACCCCAAGCCTATATAATTCGTACCTAGGGCCATGTTTAGGGTTAGCAAAGTATTGGATGATATCTTGGTGAGCTTTGCTCCATTACCTTCCCTCTTTGAGGATCAAGACCCCATTAGGGAAGAATCCTTGAGGATTTCAAGACCTCCATTGGGAGAAGACTACCACCAAGACCCCTCTTCCTTTGGATTTGGGATGAACTTTGCATTGTATCTTTCCTTTGATTGTGTTTGAGACTTGTGGATCTTGTGTTGTTACTCTAGTGGATGTGTAATCGGGAATTGTTGGAGTGATTTTCCCTTTGTGTTCTTGTGATTTCTCTCCATTTTCCCCCTCCCAAGTGTGAAAAGATCCTTCCTAGGGTTCTACCCTACTTCATAGATGATGCGGAGCATCCTTCCATCATCCCCATGGACTCTACATCAACACATCCACCCCCACAAGGACCCATGACAAGAGCTAGAGCACGTGCTTTGGAAACCAAGGTGAACTCCTTCCTACTAGACTTGTATATGGACACAAATGGAACATGTATACTACCTCACCAAAATATGCTATGCATCCTTAGGTATGAAGTGGAACATCACCAAGGAGCTCAGGAGCATCCCCAAGGAGAAGGTGACCCACCCCAAGGCCATAAGGATCAAGAAGGAGTGCAGCAGCTGCAAAACAGCATGTCCCAGGTGACCCCGTGCACACGGGCCCCCGGGACCCCGTGCCCACGGGCTACACAGGAACCCGGCGCTGGAGCACCCCATGCGCACGGGCTTGTACCTTGCCCACGGAACCCCCGTGCGCACGGGCCCAAATTACCCCGTGCGCACGGGCCTCCCAGGATTCCATTTTCCCCCTCCAAGTGTGAAAAGATCCTTCCTAGGGTTCTACCCTACTTCATATGGTATCAGAGCCATGGTTGATCACGAAATTGGAGCCCCCTCTTAGTTTTCTAGCCTAATTTTGCTTGTTCTTGTCCAATTTTGAAAATCCCCCCAAAAATCTACATCATATGGTATCATGAGCCATGGTTTCTCATGAAATTGGAGCCCCCCTCTTTGTTTTCTAGCCTAGTTTTGTGTGATTTCATCCTAAATCCGAAAATTCCCCACCAAAAATAGCCCCAATTTTTTTTGTGATTTGTTGGTTTAGTGTGATTTTGTTGGATGTGATCCATGGATTTGGTGTTTAGCAAGTAGATCCACCCCTCTACCATCTTCCCCTACCTTCCATCCCTCGAATTTGACCTCACCTTGGATTTTCCCCACGGATCCGGAGCCGTTCATCCGCTCTTAGAGGACCCCGTGCACACGGGCCATCGGGACCCCGTGCACATGGGCCCCCGAGACCCCGTGCGCACGGCCCTTCCAGTGCACTTCGGCCACTGCCCCACCACCCCCCTACCCCCAGCTACACATTGGTTTACTTGTGCTCCCCGTCACTTACCTATCGAGACTAGCCATTTGAGTATTGCCGGCAATGTTACTTGTGCACATTGGTTTACTGGACATTTGAGTATTGTCGTCTTGATATCATATGGCTTCACATGGTGAGGTCCATAGGGTTCCACCGCTTTTGATGAGCTCAAGTCTTTGCTTACTCATGCTCCGATTCTTGCTTTGCCTAACTTTGACAAAACTTTTGAGGTTCATTGTGATGCAAGTGGTACCGGATTTGGCGGAGTTTTGATGCAAGAAAAATGAGCCATTGCTTATTTTAGTGAAAAACTCTCCGGTGCTCAACTTAACTATCCCATTTATGACAAAGAATTGTATGCTTTAGTACGTGTGCTACATGTTTGGGAACATTATCTTAGACCTCATGAGTTTGTCATCCATACCAATCATGAAACGCTTAAGTACTTAAAAGGTCAAACTAAGTTGAACAAGCGTCATGCCAAATGGAGTGAATTTATTGAATCTTTCCCATATGTGATCAAGTACATTAAGGGTAAGGAAAATGTAGTTGCCGATGCACTTTCATGCATATGCGCGCTTATCACTAAACTTGAGTTGAATGTTATTGGCTTTGAGCACATAAAAGACTTGGATGCTAATGATCCATCTTTTGCACCTCATTATGCTAAATGTTTGACGCATACATCTTGGGAACAATATTACATCAAGGATGGTTATCTTATGAGAGCTAACAAACTATGCATTCCGAGTCTTCTCTTCATTTGCTACGTATGCAAGAGGCTCATGGAGGTGGACTCTTGGGACACTTTGGACACGACAAGACTTTTGCCATGCTCTCCAAGAACTACTTTTGGCACAAGATGTTCCGCGACGTCTCACGCTTCACGACCCGATGCTCTACATGTCGCAAAGCTAAGTATAAAGCTCAATCTCATGGTATTTACATGCCTCTTCCTATTCCTTATCAACCTTG
This sequence comes from Triticum aestivum, assembly GCF_018294505.1. Lineage (NCBI taxonomy): Eukaryota > Viridiplantae > Streptophyta > Magnoliopsida > Poales > Poaceae > Triticum > Triticum aestivum. Next base: position 337,070,445 of record NC_057804.1, read on the forward strand.
GGAAGACATTAGTATGGATTTTGTACTTGGTTTGCCTATAACTCAAAATGGAAAGGATTCCGTGTTTGTTGTAGTGGACCGATTTTCTAAGATGGCACATTTTATTCCTTGCAACAAGATAGACAATGCTTCACATATTGCAAATCTCTTTTGTAGGGAAATCCTGCGCCTCCATGGAATACCAAAGACAATCGTCTCCGAGCGCGACGTCAAGTTCTTGAGTTACTTTTGGAAGACTCTATGCGCCAAGCTCGGAATCAAGCTCTTGTTCTCATCCGCATACCACCCTCAAACCGACGGCCAAACGGAGGTGACAAACCGGACATTATCCACTCTACTTCGCGTGTTGATCAAGAAGAACATCAAGGAGTGGGAGGCGTGTCTACCCATCACCGAGTACGCCTACAACTGCGCAAGACATTCGACTACCGGCAAGTCCCCCTTCGAGGTCGTCTACGGCTTCAACCCGTTGTCCCCATTGGGCATCCTACCTCTCCCTCTACAAGAGCGCACCAACATGGATGCGAGTGAATGAGAAAATTACATCAAGAAGATGCATGAAGATACAAGAAACATCATCAAGCGCCACGTACATCGACTAGCAACCAAGCTCAACGTCAAAAAACAAACCATGATCTTCAACATAGGTGATCTCGTGTGGCTACACCTTCGCAAGGACTGCTTCCCCAACAAACGCAAGTCCAAACTACTACCTCGAGCCGATGGACCATTCAAGGTGCTAGCATGCTACATCAACAACGCCTACAAGATTGAACTCCCACGAGACAAGTACAACGTGAGCGACATCTTCAACGTCAAAGACCTCTCGCCTTTCCATGGTGATGAAGATCTTGATCCGAGGTCGGATCCTTTCGAAGGGAGGGGAGATGATGCGGAGCATCCTTCCATCATCCCCATGGAATAGACATCAACACATCCACCCCCACAAGGACCCATGACAAGAGCTAGAGCACGTGCTTTGGAAACCGAGGTGAACTCCTTCCTACTAGACTTGCATATGGACACAAATGGAACATGTATACTACCTCACCAAAATATGCTATGCATTCCTAGGTATGAAGTGGAACATCACCACGGAGCTCAGGAGCATCCCCAAGGAGAAGGAGAACCACCCCAAGGCCATAAGGATCAAGAAGGAGTGCAGCAGCCGCAAAACAGCATGTCCCAGGTGACCCCATGCGCACGGGCCCCAGAGACCCCGTGCCCATGGGCTACACAGGAACCTGGCGTTGGAGCACCCCGTGTGCACGGGCTTGTACCGTGCCCACGGGACCCCCGTGCGCACGGGCCCAACTTACCCCGTGCGCACGGGCCTCCCAGGATGGCCGGCTGAGATGGGATCTCCGACTCCCCTTCATCTCCTTCGACCCCAAGCTTATATAATTCGTACCTAGGGCCATGTTTAGGGTTAGCAATGTATTGGATGATATCTTGGTGAGCTTTGCTCCATTACCTTCCCTCTTTGAGGATCAAGACCCCATTAGGGAAGAATCCTTGAGGATTTCAAGACCTCCATTGGGAGAAGACTACCACCCCTCTTCCTTTGGATTTGGGATGAACTTTGCCATTGTATCTTTCCTTTGATTGTGTTTGAGACTTGTGGATCTTGTGTTGTTACTCTAGTGGATGTGTAATCGGGAATTTTTGGAGTGATTATCTCTTTGTGTTCATGTGATTTCTCTCCATTTTCCCCCTCCAAGTGTGAAAAGGTCCTTCCTAGGGTTCTACCCTACATCAAAAGGCCTTTGGAAAAACTTGAAAAAAAAGAAATAGTGAAAGTATGTGGGTCCAGGGGGGTTGAGCTGTATTACGGGCCACGATCTAGCTGTGCCTCCGTCTATGTCCATGGTATTTTGAGTGTGTAGTTATGTACGTGCGGTACGAATGTCGCCGTTTTGTCGAGACTGGGACGGAGGCCGAATTTCTAGTCGAGCTCTTGACAAGCTGGACTGTCCTGCTGCAGAGCAGTTCAGACTCGTTTGACAGTGTCTGGGAGCTTGGCCGCCGAATTAAGGTTCTGCCTGAAAAGGCCACTCTGTGCTTCTACTGCGAGGGTAGCGGTGTGCTCCTCGGTACGGAGGGAGCATTCCGTGTTTCCATTGAGTATGGCACCGCGTGGTTCGAGCATCTTGAGCTTGAGATAAGCGTAGTGTGGCATCGCATTGAATCTAGCGAATGCGGTTTGTCCGATCAGTGCGTGATAGCCACTGCAGAAGGGGACGATATCGATGATCAACTCTTCGCTTTGGAAGTTGTCTGGGGATCCGAAGACCACCTCCAGTGTGATTGAGCCCGTACAGCAGGCCTCTACACCTGGTATGACTCCTTAAAAGGTGGTTTTTGTGGGCTTGATCCTTGAGGGATCAATACCATTTTGCGCACTGTATCCTGATGGAGTAGGTTCAGGCTGCTGCCACCGTCCATGAGGAATCGCGTAAGCTGGAATCCATCAATGATTGGGTCGAGGACCAGTGCGGCTGAACTGCCATGACGGATACTGGTCGGATGGTCCCTGTGATCGAAGGTGATCGGGCATGATGACTATGGGTTGGACTTTGGGGCCACAGGCTCCATCGCGTAGACGTCCCTGAGCGCGCGCTTGCACTCCCTCTTGGGGATATGGTAGCATATATCATGTTAACTTGGGAGGAAACTTCTTCGGTCCCCCTGTGTTCGGTGGCCGGGGCTCCTCGTCATCGTCCTTTCTTTGTGACCCCTTATCCTTGTTCTCGGCATTTAACTTGCTGGCCTGTTTAAAAACCCAACAGTCTATGTTGGTATGATTGGATGGTTTATCAGGAGTGCCGTGGATTTGACATGGACGATCGAGTATGCGGTCTAAGATGGACGGGCCCGGATTGTTCCTTTTATATGGCTTCTTTCGCTGACCAGACTTAGAGCCACTGAATCCGGTGTCGACCACCGTGTCATCGGTGTTGTCACCATTGCTTCGACGCTTGTGTCTGTTGCGTCGGGGCTTGCTGTTGCTATTTTTGGCTTTAGAAGTGCCAAGTTCGCTTGTATTGTTATTGCTATGGGCTAGCTAGCTATCCTCGCCCGCGCAGAAGCGGGTCATAAGCATCATGAGGGCTGCCATGGACTTCGGCTTTTCTTGGCCGAGGTGTCGGGCGAGCCATTTGTCACGGATACTATGTTTAAAGGCCACTAAGGCTTCGGCATCCGGACAATCGACGATCTAGTCCTTTTTAGTTAAGAACCTAGTCCAGAATTTCCAGGCTGACTCTCTGGGCTGTTGAACTATGTGACTTAAGTCATCGGCATCTAGAGGTCGGATATATGTACCCTGGAATTGTCAAGGAAGGCGTCTTCCAAGTCCTCCCAGCTGCCAATTGAGTTTTCGGGCAAACTGTTCAACCAGTGCCGAGAAGGTCCCTTGAGTTTTAGCGGGAGGTATTTGATGGAGTGAAGATCATCACCGCGGGTCATCTGAATATGGAGGAGAAAATCCTCAATCCATACTGCAGGGTCTGTTGTCCCATCATATGATTCGATGTTCACGGGTATAAACCCTTCCGTGAATTCATGTTCCATTACTTCATCAGTGAAGCAAAGGGGGTGTGCGGCACCCCTATATCGGGCCAAGTCGTGACGTAGCTTGGATGGAATTCGACTGCGGTTTTTGGCCCGGGCATGGTTGTGTTTGTCGCGTCCGGCTGGATGGCCATCTTCGCGCATGGGGCGCACCCCCGTGATCTATAGATCGATCTGGTCTGACCTGCTCTGTTTTCCAGGTCATGTCGCAGGTCATATGTGTATCCCCGAGGTGTTGTGTCTCTGTTTTTATGGCGAGGTAGTGCGGGTTGGTTTTCTGCTTGAGTTGCCGTTATGTCCCGGCCACGTGGTGGTCGGTCAGCCGCATTATGAGCTGGTAAGACGAGCTCCAGCACCTCGTCATCGAATTGGGGTAACAATTTGCATTTCGTGTAACTTTTGGTTGGGAGCTCGAGGCCATATTCCTCGGCTGCCAGGACATTAGTCCATCTGTCACTGAGTAGATCTTGATCAGCTTGAAGCTGTTGCTGCTTCTTTTTCAGGCTCCTTGCAGTGGCTATTAGCTGGCGCTTAAAGCGCTCCTGATCGACGGGATCCTCAGGCACGATAAAGTCTTCATCACCGAGGCTCGCCTCATCCTCGGAGGGTGGAAGATAATTATTGTCCTCCGAGTCTTCGTTAATGGCATGCTCATTAGGGCTGACTCGCCCATCCTCCCGTTCATCATGTTCAGAAGTTGGCTCAACGGAGTCTTCGGCATCATCCGGATTATTTTCTCCTGTGCCGGTATTGCTGTTTGTCCCACGGCGTGGTTTAGAGCGGTGCCGCTGAAGTCGGCGCTTCGGCTGTATCTCAAGAGGCTTATCCTCGACTGGATCCTTTTCATTGTCGCCGATGTTCTCTTTGGGTGTATCCACCATGTATACGTCATACGAGGAGGTGGCTGTCCAGCGCCTTGTAAGTGATGGTTTTTGTGCCTGCTCCTGTCCGGCATCGTCGTCCATACCGTCGATGTCTTCGAAGCCGTAACCGAGCATGTCGGTTAAGTCTTCGACAGTGGCTATGAAGTGGGTGGTGGGTGGGATGCGGTATTCTTCGTTATCAGCTTCCAATCCAAATCGGATATAGATCGGCTGAGAGACCCGTAATAAGGAGAGGGCTTTTAATGAGTTTAGCACATTGCTTAAGGTGAGTGCCGGAAGATGTCCGCGGAGCTTAATTCAACGATCGGCGCCTGATCAGGTTCGATGGGCGCGGACGCACGCGGTTCAGAACCTATGGCCGAAGACGAATCCGAGGTTCCGGAGACACAGGCCTCGCTTGAGGTTGGATCTGTGTGCGGCTCTAACATGGCTAAGTCTATGGCTTTCGCGGCGGGGATCAGCTTCCCGTCCTCGGACGGTGCAATCTGCTCCGGATCTAGGGCCATAGCAGTTACAGGCGCTATCTCCTGGGCACAGTCTGTTGACAGATTTAGGTCATGTTCATCGTGGTGGCACGGAGCAGCTGCCATGGGCTCGAATCCATCTAAGATCAAGTCTCCACGGATATCGACAACGTAATTCAAGCTTCCAAACCAGACCTGATGGCCAGGGGCATAGCTTTCAATCTGCTCTGGATGGCCAAGCGAGTTGGCCCGCAGTGTGAAGCCGCCGAATATGAAGATCTTTCCAGGGAGGAAACCCTCCCCCTGGACTGCATTGTTGTAAATGATTGACGGAGCCATCAAACCATTTGGTGACAATCATATGTCTCCAACGTATCTATAATTTTTTATTGTTCCATACTATTATATTATTTGTTTTGGATGTTTAATGGGCTTTACTATACACTTTTGTATTATTTTCGGGACTAACCTATTAACCGAAGGCCCAGCCCGAATTGCTGTTTTTTTTGCCTATTTTAGTATTTCACAGAAAAGGAATATCAAACGAAGTCCAATCAGAACGAAACCTTTGGGAGAGTTACTTTTGGAACTAATGCAATCCAGGAGACTTCGAGTGGACGTCAAGAAAGAAACAAGGAAGCCACGAGGCAGGGAGGCGTGCCCCAGGGGGGTGGGCGCGCCCCCCACCCTCGTGGCTCCCCTAAATGACTTCCTTTGTCTATATATATCCATACACCCTGAAAACATCCAGGAGCACCACGGAACCCTATTTCCATCGCCGCAACCTTCTATACCCGTGAGATACCATCTTGGGGCCTTTTCCGGCGATCCGCTGGAGGGGGAATCGATCATGGAGGGCTTCTACATCAACGCCATAGCCTCTCCGATGAAGTGTGAGTAGTTTACCACAGACCTTCGGGTCCATAGTTATTAGCTAGATGGCTTCTTCTCTCTCTTTGAATCTCAATACAATGTTATCCTCGATCTTCTTGGAGATCTATTTGATGTAACTCTTTTTGCGGTGTGTTTGTCGAGATCCAATGAATTGTGGGTTTATGATCAAGATTATCCATGAACAATATTTGAATCTCCTCTGGATACTTTTATGTATGATTTGTTATCTTTGCAAGTCTCTTCGTATTATCAGTTTGCTTTGGCCTACTAGATTGATCTTTCTTGCAATGGGAGAAGTGCTTAGCTTTTGGTTCAATCTTGCGGTGTCCTTTCCGAGTGACAGCAGGGGCAGCAAGCCACCTATTGTATTGTTGCCATCGAGGATAAAAAGATGGGGGTTATATCATATTGCTTGAGTTTATCCCTCTACATCATGTCATCTTGCCTAATGTGTTACTCTGTTCTTATGAACTTAATACTCTAGATGCATGCTGGATAGCGGTCGATGTGTGTAGTAATACTAGTAGATGCAGAATCGTTTCGATCTACTTGTCGCGGACATGATGCCTATATACATGATCATGCCTAGATATTCTCATAACTATGCACTTCTATCAATTGCTCGACAGTAATTTGTTGACCCACCGTAATTCTTATGCTATCTTGAGAGAAGCCACTAGTGAAACCTATGGACCCCGGGTCTATTTTCCATCATATAAGTTTCCGTTCTACCTTATTTTGCAATCTTTACTTTCCAATCTATATCATAAGAATACCAAAAATATTTATCTTATTATTATCTCTATCAGATCTCACTTTTGCAAGTGGCCGTGAAGGGATTGACAACCCCTTTATCGCGTTGGTTGTGGGGTTCTTATTTGTTTGTGTAGGTACGAGGGATTTGCGTGTAGCCTCCTACTGGATTGATACCTTGGTTCTCAAAACTGAGGGAAATACTTACGCTACTTTGCTGCATTACCCTTTCCTCTTCAAGGGAAAACCAACGCAGTGCTCAAGAGGTAGAAAGAAGGATTTCTGGCACCGTTGCTGGGGAGGTCTACGCTCAAGTCAAGACATACCAAGTACCCATCACAAACTCTATCCCTCGCATTACATTATTTTCCATTTGCCTCTCGTTTTCCTCTCCCACACTTCAACCTTGTCGTTTTATTCGCCCTTTCCTTTCCGTTCGCCTCTTTTTCGCTTGCTTCTTGTGTGCTCATGTGTTAGATCGTTTATTCCGTCGTCATGGCTAGTCCTCTATCATTGTTAGTACTCCCGTTCACGAAGTTCTTAATTTTAAACAAAGAAAGGGAAAAAATCTAAAAGATGCTTGGCATAGAATTTGCAATGCTCAAAATAGATCTACTAGGAAGCAATCTACTTTCGTTCTTCTATGCAATTTTTATGTAGGCATTACTCCTTGGAATAGATATATTCTTGATACCATTACCGGTGGGAATTTCTTGGGTAGGCATACTTTTGATGCTTATAATGATATGTTAGATTTGTTTGGTCCACCACCTCTTTTGGTTGATGGAACTGTTTTAACTTTGGAACATGTGATGCAAAGGCTTGAAATTATTGAAAATAAAGTTGCCACTGTTGAGTTAATTGAAAATTTGGATAAAAAGATCCACAACCAAATTACCTAATATGGATGTAAGGTTGGATACTCTGAATTTTTTTAAAGAAAAGGAACCTATAGTTAACGAAATAATAGATCAAGATTCTATGAGAATCAGTAAACTTGAGGATATTATTACCAACTTAGGGTCTGCCTTTTCATCTGTGAAACATACTCCAAATCCTCCTATAACTAAAATTTCCAAATTAACGTATGTTCCTAAAAATAAGGGTGAATCTTCTAGTAAGGAAAATGCGGATCTCAAATCAATAAGTGTTCATTTTAACTTTTTCGCTATCATTAAGGAACCTTTTGCTACAAATGAATTTCTTGATTTCTTGCCTAGGAGTTTGATCATTAATAAAAGGAAGGAAACTCCTAAGGGTTATAAGTGTTTTATTTAAGAATTGAATACCAAAGATGGCAATACTTAGATCTATTCTCGCTTTTATGCCTAGCTAGGGATGTTAAACGATAGAGCTTGTTGGGAGGCAACCCAATTTAATTTTTTTCTTTGCTTTTTGCTCCTGTTTAGTAATAAATAATTCATCTAGCTTCTGTTTAGATGTGGTTTTATGTTTTAATTAGTGTTTGTGCCAAGTAGAACCTATAGGATAACCTATGGTGTTAGTTAATTTGATCTTGCTGAAAAACAGAAACTTTTGCGCGCGTGAGAATAATTGTAATAAATCACAAAAACGTGATTTTTAGTTGATTCTTTTTGAAGAAGATTAATAGACAAATTGCCTAGGACTTCCTATTTTGTAGGATTATTAGGGTTCCAGAAGTATTCTAAAGTTACAGATTGCTACAGACTATTCTGTTTTTAACAGATTCTGTATTTCGTGTGTTGTTTGCTTATTTTGATGAATCTATGGCTAGTATCGGGGGGTAAGAACCATAGAGAAGTTCGAATACAGTAGGTTTAACACCAATATAAATAAATAATGATTTCATTACAATACCTTAAAGTGGTGGTTTGCTTTCTTGCACTGACGGAGCTCATGAGATTTTCTGTTGAGTTTTGTGTTGTGAAGTTTTCAAGTTTTGGGTAAAGATTTGATGGATTGTGGAATAAGGAGTGGCAAGAGCCTAATCTTAGGTATGAACAAGGCACCCCAAGGTAAAAATCAAGGACAACCAAAAGCCTAAGCTTGGGGATGCCCTGTAAGGCATCCCCTCTTTCGTCTTCGTCTATCAGTAACTTTACTTGAGGCTATATTTTTATTCACCACATGATATGTGTTTTGCTTGGAGCGTCTTGTATGATATGAGTCTTTGCTTTTTGGTTTACCACAATCATCCTTTTTGTACACACCTTTTGGGGGAGACACACATGAATCGTAATTTATTAGAATACTCTATGTGCTTGACTTATATCCTTTGAGCTAGATAATTTTGCTCTAGTGCTTCACTTATATCTGTTTAGAGCTCAACAATGGTTTTATTTTAAAGAAATTATTGCTCTCTCATGCTTCACTTATATTATTTTCAGAGTCTCTTAGAACAACATGGTTTTTTCTTTGGTTATAAATTTGGTCGTAATATGATGGGCATCCAAGTTGGGTATAATAAAAACTATCATATAGAGTGCATTGAATACTATGATAAAATTGATACTTGATAATTGTTTTGAAATATAAAAGTGGTAATGTTAGAGTCATGCTAGTTGGGTAATTATTAAATTGAGAAATACTTGTGTTAAAGTTGGCAAGTCCCATAGCATGCACGTATGGTGAATGTTGTGTGACAAATTTAAAGCATGGGGTGTTCTTTTGATTGCCTTCCTTATGAGTGGAGGTCGGGATCGCGCGATGGTTAACTCCTACCAACCCTGCCCCTAGGAGCATGCGTAGTAGTACTTTGCTTCAAGGGCTAATAAACTTTTGCAATAAGTATATGAGTTCTTTATGACTAATGTGAGTCCATGGATTATACGCACTCTTACCCTTCCATCTTTGCTAGCCTCTATGGTACCGTGCATTGCCCTTTCTCACCTAGAGAGTTGGTGCAAACTTTGCCGGTGCATCCAAACCCCGTGATACGATACGCTCTATCACACATAAACCTCCTTATATCTTCCTAAAAACAGCCACCATACCTACCTATGATGGCATTTCCATAGCCATTCCGAGATATATTGCCATGTAACTTTCCACTGTTCCATTTAGGGCCTATCTTTTACTTTATGTCTTCACTTTATGCAAGAATCAAGGTGATCTTCACCTTTCCCTCTTTCATTTTATCCTTTGGCAAGCACCTCGTGTTGGAAAGATCCTAATATATATATCCAACTGGATTTAAGTTAACATGAACTATTATTGTAGACATCACCCAAAGGTGAATACGTTGGTAGGCGAAATTATAAGCCCCTATCTTTCTCAGTGTCCGATTAAAACTCCATGACCATAAGTATTGCACAAGTGTTAGCAATTCTATAAGACTATATGATAGTTGAGTATGTGGACTTGCTGAAAAGCTCTATTCTTGACTCTTTCTGATGTTATGATAAATTGTAATTGCTTCAATGACTGAGATTGCAGTTTGCTAGTTCTCAGTGAAGTTTCTGAACCATACTTGACATTGTGAATAGATTGTTACTTGAGCATAAGAAATCATATGACAAAATCTATATATGTTGCTATTATAAGAATGATCATGATGCCCTCATGTCCGTATTTTATATTCGACACCTCTATCTCTAAACACGTGGACATATTTTTCGATTTCGGCTTCCGCTTGAGGACAAGCGAGGTCTAAGCTTGGGGGAGTTGATACGTCCATTTTGCATCATGCTTTTATATCGATATTTATTGCATTATGGGCTGTTATTACATGTTATGTCACAATACTTATGTCTATTCTCTCTTATTTTAAGGTTTATCATGAAGAGGGAGAATGCCAGCAGCTGGGATTCTGGCTGGAAAAGGAGCAAATATTGGAAACCTATTCTGCACAGCTCCAAAAATCCTGAAACTCCACGGAAGTCATTTTTGGAATTAATAAGAATTATTGAGCAAAGGAAGTATGAGAGGGGGCCCACACCCTGGCCACGAGGGTGGGGGGCGCCCCCCTACTGGGCATGCCCCCCTGTCTCGTGGGCCCCCTGTTGGCCCTCCGGTGCCCATATTCTACTATATGAAGTCTCTTACCCTGAAAAAATATCATAAGCAAGCTCACAGGATGAAACTCCGCCGCGGCGAGGCGGAACCTTAGCGGAACCAATCTAGGGCTCCCGCGGAGCTGTTCTGCCGGGGAAACTTCCTTCCGGGAGGGGGCAATCATCACCATCGTCATCACCAACTATCCTCTCATCGGGAGGGGGTCAATCTTCATCAACATCTTCACCAGCAGAATCTCCTCTCAAGACCCTAGTTCATCTCTTGTATCCAATCTTGTATCAAAACCACAAATTGGTACCTGTGGGTTGCTAGTAGTGTTGATTACTCCTTGTAGTTGATGCTAATTGGTTTACTTGGTGGAAGATCATATGTTCAGATCCTTAATGCATATAAATACTCCTCTAATCACGAACATGAATATGCTTTGTGAGTAGTTACGTTTGTTCCTGAGGACATGGGTGAAGTCTTGCTATTAGTAGTCATGTGAATTTGGTATTCGTTCGATACTTTGATGAGATGTATGTTGTCTCTCCTCTAATGGTGTCATGTGAACGTCGACTACATGACACTTCACCATTGTTTGGGCCTAGAGGAAGGCATTGGGAAGTAATAAGTAGATGATGGGTTGCTAGAGTGACAGAAGCTTAAACCCTAGTTTATGCGTTGCTTCGTAAGGGGCTAATTTGGATCCACTAGTTTCATGCTATGGTTAGGTTTACCATAATACTTCTTTTGTAGTTGCGGATGCTTGCAATAGGGGTTATTCATAAGTGGGATGCTTGTCCAAGAAAGGGCAGTACCCAATCATCGGTCCACCCACATATCAAATTATCAAAGTACCGAGCGCGAATCATATGAGCGTGATGAAAACTAGCTTGACGATAATTCCCATGTGTCCTCGGGAGCGCTTTTCTCATTATAAGAAATTGTCCAGGCTTGTCCTTTGCTACAAAAAGGATTGGGCCACCTTGCTGCACTTTATTTACTTTCATTGCTTGTTACCCGTTACAAATTATCTTATCACAAAACTATCTATTACCTACAATTTCAGTGCTTGTAGAGAATACCTTACTGAAAACCGCTTGTCATTTCCTTCTACTCCTCGTTGGGTTCGATGCTCTTACTTATCGAAAGGACTACGATAGATCCCCTATACTTGTGGGTCATCACTGACCGACTGGTGTCGTAGCTTAAGATGAGGACGCCCTCGACATGAATGTCATGAGCGTGGGTGAACTGCTTCCATCCGTTCGTGAAGAACGGATTGAAGCAGTTCGCCCGCGCTCAAGACATTCAGCTCGGGCACGTTCACATCTTAAGCTACAACAACAGCTGCACCATGCTCATAATGAAGGTGGTCGATAGGCCGCCGAGGAGTCGAGGGTCGAGGATTTCCAAGGGGTCAGGGGTCAAGGGGTCGAGGGTCGTTGTGGTGTCGAGGGGTTGAGGGTCGAGGGTCGAGGGGTCGATGATCGCTTAGGATTAAAAGCCAAGTGTTGAAACTTGAAACACCCAAACTGACTCATGACAAAAAATCGAAGCATAGAAAGAGAAACCAAAGATGAAACAATACGTAGTGAGAGGTTGTGCAACTAGGATGATATTCTGTAATAGTTTTTTAACGAATTTGAGAGGATGATGGTGAAGAAATCGAAAGCCATTGGTGCCTTTCAACTTCTTCGCCATCATCATCTCCAACTCATTAAAAAACCTGGTACAAAAAATCATCCTAGTTACACAACCTGTCACAATGTACTATTTTGTCTTTCGTTTCTCGTTCTATGCCCTGATTATTTGTCAGTTTGGTTGTTTGAAGTTTCAAAACTTGTCTTTCAATCCTCATCACCGAGGGGTCGATGGTTGAGGATCTTTTGTCACGAGTCAGTTTAGTTGTTTGAAGTTTCAAAATTGAAAAACTAGATTAACTGATGAAATACATGCCGATGGACCTATATTTACCTATTATCTGATGAATTAATATACATTTGATTATTCATGTCGGTATTCAATATTTTTCATGTTGTACTAATTCCGTTTACTCTTCTATCATGACAGGTGTTGAAATATGGTGGGCGCGGGTTCGAAGCATGGTGGGAGGAGTTCTTCCATTCCACCCGCACCTCTCCACAGAGTGTTGTTAGACAGTTTGGGGACACTGGCGGGCGCTTCTTCGTCCGCGTCACTGCCCACCGGGAGAGGAGGTCGGGGAGGGAAGAGGAGAGGAGGTAGACCAGGACATGGCCATAGGAGAGGTAGGCTGGCTCCTACGCCTTCGTCGCTGCTGCCCCCAGCTGAGTCACCCGAGCACAGGACTGCTGGGGGGACACGTCTGAGGAGGAGGCTACGCAGACTCTTGGTCAACGAGCCTTGGGTCGACGGGCCTTTGGCCCACAATACTTCGGCCCACGAGACTCCAGTTCGCAAGCCTCGGGTCGTCGGGCCTTCGGCCCATGAGACTTCTGGCTAGGACACTTGGGCCCGCATGACTCTGTACCAAGCTACGTCCCAGGAGATGACGAGGACATGAAAACCATTGTTACACCCACAGCACCTGCTGCTATACATACTGGGCCAATTACTAGAGCTCGCGCATGCCAATTAAATTACCAGGTACTTTCGTTTCTTGGTAATGATTCTAATGTCCATGAGAATATGATGCTGCCTAAATTGGATACATTTGTTTTGCTTACAAATGAAGGGCCTAGCTTGGAGAAGGATGAACATTGGAGCAAGAACAAGAATGGAGATGATGGCATGCGTAAGGGGAACAAGAACGGAGTTACAAGTGATGATTTCAGGACGTTGAAGCCACCATAATGTGTGCATGAAGCCTTGGAAGAAATATACAAGATGCCACTTCATAACTTTCGTCCAGAGGCTATTCTAGGTGCTGCGTCACCTTATTATTGGGCCAGGCCCATGTATTTTGGAAATACTACAGAATAGGCTGTTTTTAGAGTTCGTATGTGTGGGGAAACAAGAGATAGAGTTGGTTTCGGACCCCTTACCCAAGGGCCACGAAATTCCCCCCTCTTCCTCCATATATACAACCCTTAGGGCGTCGTTTGGACTTTGGGTTTTGTTTAGATTAATGTTTGCCATAGCTGCAACTTCGCGTACTTCGTTTGTGTTCAACGACCAGACAAAGGCGTCACAGAACCCCACCTTGATCAATAAAGCTTTCCTCTTATATTCGCAACATCCAGATTGCAATCTTAGTTTCTTGCTTGTTCTTCATTCGCCTGCCGGAAGCAGACCTTCGTGGTCAGGTTGATCATGCTCCAGGGTGGTCAATAACCTCTCGTCGTTGGTTTAGCGATTGCTAAGGCGCGACGTCCTCGCACGTTCGTAGTTGGATCATCAAAGTCGACGTCCTCCAAAATGATAGCCACCATCTCATCGAGACACGCGACACCTTTGCCTCTATCAAGTGGTATCAGATTTCCAGGTTGCTCGGTGAGATTTTACTATTTTTCGCAGGTTAGATCGAGTTTGTTCTTCATACCTACAGTCCACGAAATAGCCACACAAAAAAATTAGGGTTAGTTCATCATATTCGAACCAATATGAGCCTTTGCATAATCTTTTTAGGGTTTTGCTTTGTTGAATTTGCGGTTGCATCATCGTGTCTAGTTGTTGGTCTTAGAGTCAAGTCTTTTAGAGTTTCGAGTTCTGGTCATAAGGTGTCACGCCGCCACCGCACCATCATCATTGCCCCTGCCACCAACCACCACCTATCCGAATCTGTATCCATATACCACCACCAATCCGTATCCATATACCACCACCGATCCATATCCATGTACTACCACCGCTGCCATATACCACCACCATATATCCACCACCAATCCGAGTTCCTTTCATATTAGGTTTGTTTTCGAGATCCATCTAATTTCCGATTCGTGTTTCATTGCCTGAGTAGGTTTCGGAAAAAAAAGAGTCTAGAAACCACCCTCCGTTTAGGCCCAAAATTTTCCAAAAACGCACTTGACAAAAAAATTCTGGCTATCCTATGTTTAGGCGTTTCTAAGCGTATTGAGACAGTCGCTGTTATAGAAAGTTTTTTTGCCCCGTTTCCAGTTTTTGGGTCCGGGCAGTCGAAAAATAAAATTTGGTCGAAAAAATTTGGTGCCTATCCTGTTATAATGATTTTCGCAAAAAAAAAGGAGTGCACAAAAAAGAGCGCAAAAAAAAGAGTGAATTTTTTTTTCAGAGTGCCCTTCTCCCTTGTTTCCGTGCAGCGTCGTGATTTTGTTAGTGTTCTAGGCTCGCGTCTCTAGCTCAGTCTAGCCTGGAACCAGCACAATACAGTCATTGAGCGTTTATTCAACTTTGCATCTCTGAATTGATTATTGCTGACCTTTTTTTGCTACCATATTATAAGCCTTTGATAGAGGCAAAGGTGTCCCGTCTTTCAATGAGATGATGGGTATCGCGTTGGTGGAAGTCGACTTTGACGATCCGACTACGAATGTGTGAGGACGTCGTGCCTTAGCAATCGATAAACCAACTCCGAGAGGTTATTGACCACGCCGGAGCACGATCAACCTGACCACGAGGGTCTGTTTCCTGCGAGCAAACGAAGAACAAGCAAGAAACTGAGATTGCAATCTAGATATTGTGAATATAAGATGAAATCTTTATTGATCAAGGTGGGGTTCTGTGACGCCTTTGTCTGGTCGTTGAACACAAACGAAGTACGCGAAGTTGTAGCTATGGCGAACTTTAATCTAAACAAAACCCAAAGTCTAAATGGTGCCCTAAGGGCTGTATATATGGAGGAAGAGAGGGGGAATTTCATGGCCCTTGGTGGAGGGGTCCGAAATCAACCCTATCTCTTGTTTCCCCACACATACGGACTATAAAAATAGCCTATACTTATGTATTTCGAAATTACATGGGCCTGGCCCAATAAAAAGGTGACGCAGCACCTATAATAGCCTCTGGACGAAATTTATGAAGTGACATCTTGTATATTTCGTCCAAGGCTTCATGCACTCATTATGATGGCTTCAAAGACCTGAAATCATCACTTGTAACTCCGTTCTTGTTCCCCTTGCGCATGCCATCATCTCCATGCTTGTTCTTGCTCCAATGTTCATCCTTCTCCAAGCTAGGCCCTTCATTGGTAAGAAAAACAAATGTATCCAATTTAGGCAGCATCATATTCTCATGAACATTAGAATCATTACCAAGAAACGAAAGTACCTGGTAATTTAGTTGGCGTGCGCGAGCTCTAGTAATTGGTCCAGTATGTATAGCTGCAGGGGTTGTGGGTGTAACAATGGTATTGATGTCCTCATCATCCTCCCCTTCTTGAAATGAAGTCGTCCTCGACGGAAGCTCATCTTCCTCACACAAATAAGGCTTCAAATCTGCAATGTTAAAAGTGGGACTAACCCCGAAATCTACAGGCAACTCAAGTTTATATGCATTATCATTTATTTTCTCTAACACCTTAAAGGGACCATCAGCACGTGGCATGAGCTTTGATTTGCACAAATCAGAAAATCTATCCTTCCGCAAATGTAACCAAACAAGATCTCCAGGTGCAAACACAACATGTTTTCTACCCTTATCTCCAGCAAGTTTATATTTGGCATTCATATGCTCAATGTTTTCCTTAGTTAACTCATGCATTTTTAAAATCAATTCAGCATGTTGTTTAGCATCAAAATTAACCTTCTCTGAAGATGGAAGAGGTAACAAATCAGTAGGTGCACGAGGTAGGAAACCATACACAACTTCAAAAGGGCACATCTTAGTAGTAGAATGCAATGAACGATTATAAGCAAATTCAATATGAGGCAAGCATTCCTCCCACATTTTCTTATTACTCTTCAAAACAGCCCTAAGCATAGTAGACAATGTTCTATTGACTACTTCAGTTTGTCCATCAGTTTGGGGGTGACAAGTAGTACTAAAAAGCAGTTTAGTCCCCAACTTAGCCCATAAACATCTCCAAAAGTGGCTAAGAAATTTAGTATCACGATCTGAAACAATAGTATTTGGCACACCATGCAAGCGAATAATTTCACGAAAGAACAAATCATCAACATTAACAGCATCATCGCTTTTATGACATGGTATAAAGTGTGCCATTTTCGAGAATCTATCCACGACAACAAATATGCTATCCCTCCCCTTCTTTGTTCGAGGTAAACCTAAAACAATGTCCATAGATATATCCTCCCAAGGAACACTAGGTACAGGCAAAGGCGTATATAAACCATGAGGATTGAGTCGTGACTTAGCTTTTTGACATGTAGTGCAGCGAGCAATAAAACGCTCAACATCCCGTCTCATCTTTGGCCAAAAGAAATGTTTAGCAAGTACGTCCTCCATCTTCTTCATGCCAAAGTGTCCCATTAATCCTCCTCCATGCGCCTCCTGCAACAACAAAAGGCGAACGGAGCTAGCTGGAATGCATAGCTTGTTAGCACGAAACACAAATCCATCGTTAATGACAAACTTGTTCCACATTCTTCCTTCTTTACAATTCTGCATTACATCTTTAAAATCAGCATCATGCACATATTGATCTTTGATGGTCTCCAAACCAAATATTTTGAAGTCAAGTTGTGAAAGCATAGTATAGCGACGAGACAATGCATCAGCAATAACATTTTCTTTTCCCTTCTTGTGTTTAATGACATAAGGGAAAGTCTCAATGAATTCATCCCATTTAGCATGTCTACGATTCAGTTTAGCTTGACTTTTAATATGTTTCAAAGATTCATGATCAGAATGTATAGCAAATTCTTTGGGTCATAAATAATGTTGCCATGTTTCTAAAGTCCGAACAAGAGCATATAATGTCACGACCGGTTTTCCGGGTAATAAATTTCCAGAAAAGATCGTCCGGCTCATCAGCCCCAGGATTACTGTTAGCTGATGAGGCTCCAACTTGATACAGAAATTCCAAGCAGAAAAACAAAATATGTAGTACAAGACCATTCTGGCCTGTGAGTACAACAAATGGTTTCTAGTGGTTGATGGCGGAAGCGTTTTGTGAAACATCAGTGTCTATGGGACTCCATTTCCCACGGGAACAGCTGACCAGGTTAACTCCTATCTTCGCGAGGCTGCTATCTCCATTACATAGGTGTCGGGGCTGTCATCGCGTCGCTCCTCTTCGTGCAAGAAAATCTGGCCAAGACAATAGCCAGGGACAAGCCAGTGAGTACTTTGAATGTACTCGCAAACATTATGAACACAGGTATAATATAACAATGATGTGCTGAAAATATTTTATGCTCATGACATCAGTCACAAAAGATAAATGAAACTCTAATGCGTGCAAGCAAGTTATTTATAAAAATGCAATAACATGGTAGTATTAAAATTTATGAAACAAATAACAAGCAATGCCACAGTCGGGCGTCTGAGCGACACCACATAAAGGGCTTTAAAAGAAATGCCACAGTCGGGCGTCTGAGCGACACCACATAAAGGGCTTTAAAATAAACAATCATAGTGAATATCCCGGGGGTAGAACCATCCCAGAGATACTCGATAATAACAATAATATCACGGGTTAGTCAACAATAATAATAATCATAGTTATCACAAGTCACAAGTAGTAATTCCATTCCTGGTTAACGGTTTCACCTCCGAAGACCGACACTAAGACTGACACTTGACCCATCCCAGACTGTAATCCTTAACCATGGACACGGCTATTCGAATAGGTTTAATCTCTGCAGAGGGTGTACTCTTTACCCACGAGTAACGGATTTCTTTAGTCCATCGGGACTAATTCCGTCTACGGTCTTTTTGTTGAAAACACACCTAACTTGCACACACCAGCTTAACTCACACGTGTCTGGAATCACCCACGACACCTGTTAAGCAAACTCTAAGTGGGGAGGCTACAACCTCGCGTAGCATGGGATCAAATTTATATCGCGCGCTCCAAGGGGTGGCCTCCCCTCTCGGTCCCAACCGGAAACACCCATGCCCCCGGACCAGGTGGCCTGCCTACCAGCTACAACCGGTATCCTCCACCATGGCCTCTCTGTACGGTGTGTGCTAGAAAGAGGTTGACAACTTACTGAACCATACTCTACTTGCTGTAGAGACGAGTGGTAGTATGAAACAAGTATGGGGGTTACTGGCACAAGACTCGATCTACGGTCGACTCAGGAGGTTTAAGTATTCCCTCCATGATTAGTATAACGAATATATTTCATCCAACAGAGTCACCGCTCATATCACCTTGCCATGCCATACCAGACATAACCATCCCGACGGAGACCGGCGACAAACTCATGCCTACCCAAGGCAGAGGTTTTCCCGGGTTCCTGCCGGTATGCATGCAAGGCACATGAGGGTGATTATCATCACAAGTGTGTCCATTTCCAACAGCATGGAAATCAATAACATGCACCCATGCATATGATCATATCACATGAAATAACAAGTTTCTCCAAAGTGAGGTGATGTTATGAACGTGTCATCGAACACACAAAAATATTATGCCGGGGTTCAGAATGATTGCCTTCAATGTGTGGAAAGGCAGGGTGCACTCCAAAACTTGAAACATTTCTCCTCTCTTCAAAAATCCTATTTTAGCAATATAAAAGAATTAACACAAAAAATAAAAACAGCACCAAAAGTTGTTCTGAATTTTTTTCAAATAAATCTTAAAATAAACTAGGTGAAATTTGAGAGAGGTAGGAAAAAGAATCATTTCATTTGGAGTTGTATTTAAAAAGTTATAGCCAGTCAAAGATTTGGTCAAATCTGTTTTTTCTTAAATAGAAAAAGAAAACGTTTCAAACGAGATTACGCTTTTGGTGCAGAGGAGGCGTACTTGAGGCTTTACGCCTCCACTTAACCACGTGGACCGGCGCTGGGTCTCTAACAGTGGGCCCGCCTGGCCCACTGGTCAGGTTTGACCAGTCGCCCGCGTCGTCTCCCTCCTCTGCCCGAGTGGAGCGGGGCTCCGGCGATCATCGCCGGCGAACGGTGGCTCCGTTCTGAAAGCTGAGGCCACCAGTGGATTCAGGGGGCCGAGGTGGTTACTCCGGTAGTCGTAGGGTCGTCGGAGGCGGAGGATATCGCCGGCGGCGAGCTCCAAGGCGGAGGGAAGCTTCGGGAGCAAGATGGATTTGGGGCTACGGTGGTTCCCGATCAAAATTGAGTAGGGGGATGGGTTCACGGGAGGATGAGGAAGTTTCTGGCGAAGAGAATGGAGAGGGGGAGGCCCTGGTGGTGCCGGAATGGCCGGGGCAGTGGCGGCGGCAGGAGTTACCGGAGATGGGGAAGAAAGCTCTCCTGGGTCGATTGGCGAGCTGGGGAAGCGTCATTGGGGTGGCCTGAGGTTGCCAGTGTGCGGGAACGGCCCGGGGCGTCCATTTATAAGCGAGGCAAGGCGGTTCTGCGGCGGCCGTGGATAAGCTTTCGGTGAACCGAAGTTCTGTAGCAGCAGGGCATCGTGGCGGCGACGAGCGCTAGAGGACATGGCTGCGGATGAGCTCGCACTGCTCCAGGGGCCAGGTGGCGAGCGGGAGGGGTTTGGGCGGCGCTGCCCGTGGCTGGAGCCACTGCGGACGCCGGAGTGCCGCCAAGAATGCCCTGGCGGCGGCACTGTAGCGTGCCAGGGTGGCTTGGCGTGATGCTGCGAGGCGGGGAGTGCGTGGCGAGGTGCTGCCGTGTGGGCCAAAGCCAGGGGGCCAGCGTGTCGGCTCGGACGCGGCATCGTGCAATACGCGCGCTCTGGGCGCGTCCAGTGCACGCACGGGAGATGTTCGACACAATGCCGCGGCATGCTATAGGTCGCAGGTGAGGTTGGGGTTTACCAGATCGAGGTTAGGAGCAACTGGGAGTCTAGTGGACATGCTAGTTTGATCAGAGGTGCAAGCTCACAGTGAAATGCCAAAACTCATGTCAAAACTGGTCATGCCTACAGGGTGCTCGATAGAATGCCACATGCACCTAGGCATCTCTTGGGGTAGCCAAAACTTCCAGGTTGGGGTCTCTTCAGATGTACAAGAGGGTGGTGGGGTTAGTTGGTCAAAGCAGCAACTTGTTAGTGCAAGTTTTGCAAAACTACATTTCTGGACAGGAAATAAATAGCATTATTTCATGAACCAAAAATGATCCAAAAGGTGCATGCTCCTAGACTTAAGGGTTTAACATGGAGGACTACGAGTAGGAGAAATAATCAAGGGTTAAAGAGCAAGCAAAAATATGGTTGCTGTACAAACCATCAAGTTGGTCCAGAATGAAAATGAGGTTGATTCACTCAAATTTTTCAAAGAACAGCACGAGGTTTTTGCATAATGTGGAATCTTAGGCCATTACCATCATCCCATAATTTTGGTGGAGGCTAGAAAGAATTATTTAAAGGAGTTGTAGTGCAAAATTGCCCACTGGACCAGAGAATAAAATTTGCTGTAGAGCTCAAAATATTACATAAAATAAAGATGTTTTTGTACAAAAGTGATTTAAAAACATCACATCACATCTCCAAATTTTTGTGGGAATTTTAAGTGAAACTATCAAATGGTTGTAGTTCAAATATGGCCATTTAACCTTGAAACACCATTTTCAAGAAAGTAAAGATCAAGCAATTAAATTAGTTAATTAGTTATATTGATAAAAGGAAAGTTTTTCTTGAGAGGTTAAACAAGCAATAACATATTTGAAAAGTTTTCTCTTTGGGAAAAACTCATCATAACATGGAAGGAAATGATTTAAAAAAAATCAATAAGGAGCTCAGATATCCAAAGTTTTAAATTCCTGGAAAAATTTTAAATTCATTAAAACAAGGCCAAATTTTTGGGGTGTCACAATACTACCCCCCTTAAGAAAAATCTCGTCCTTGAGATTTGTTAAAAGCTGTGTTAAGAAAGACTATACGCAATAAAAATGTGGCTAAAGTGAGAGGGCAATAAGTGGTGAAAAACCACAGTGTGAAAACTGGTGCTGCGTGGAAGAGTCTACGGTTCGGGACAAAATCGTGAGATTTCTACGCTGGATATAAATTTAGAATAACTCCTAAATTTAAATATACGCTGGTCGTACCCGAGAGCACAGTGCTCTCTCTGGCCGACAGGTGGACCCGGGGTCCACTGTCAGTCTCCTCTTCTCCCTCTGGTTCTCTCTTCCTCCTCTCTCCCGCGCGCTTTCTCGCGCTTTCTCCATTACTGCTTATAGAAGCTCGGGTGAGGCTCTAATGGCGGAGGCGATGCCGGACTGGTTTGTGATCCTGATATGCGGAGGGCTGGCGACACTGCTGGGGCTCTCTATGCTCCTGTGCGCGATGATCCTCGACGAGTGTCGCGACGCTGCGGCTCGGGTGTTGGCTCTCCGCGGTGGTGGTGATCATGAGGAGTAGATGGAGTGTGCCGGGTGCTAACTGTTGTTAGGGGGTGATTAGCTGGATGTAACACCGTTGCAAGGTTTTGCAAACAGTGTATGTGTCCGAATGATTATGGTTGTGAGTCTGCTGTGTGGTGCTGTGTGAAATTAAATAATCCACGCCGTGAGAAGGGGCAGGTGTAGCAACTCAGGGAAAAGAAATCTCACTCTAGAATTTTGCGAGGGAAAAAACAGTTAATTTAAAGGAGCATAAACCACAACAAAAACTACACCCATTAGTAGAAGCAAAAATAGTTGACTCGTCGTACAAACTCAGAGTATCACGCATAAGTCACACACATAAATAAATGTTGCAATAATGAACACCGCAGCGATGTTCTAAAATGGAAACGGCAACTGGACGGGGTCCTGATAAAATGTTTCTGGTACTGGGATACACTCCTCTTCTATCGGAGGCAGTGGATTGACCAGTCGATGTATGCGTCTCTCCGGGTTGGGTCTCAGTGATCTGCCGATGGCAATCTGAGGACTTAAATCTGCGAGGCTCTGGAGATAATCCATCACTCGCTGGTTCAAATGCTCTTGAGCAATGATGTACTGGACAAGGTTGGCCAGGACTGGGTCTCTCTCAATGCGTCCACCGGGAAAAGATGTTACTTCTCCGGGTGCTGCATGGCTCGGAAAGTAATAATATCCTCGTCCGCGGGCATAGGGTACTGCGGATCGAAGGCGAGCAATCGCTTCTTTCGCAGCAGCTTCTATGGCCAAGTGTGGGGTTGGCATATATTTCCCCACGAAGGAAACTTCTGTTGGATCTTGGTTGGGGTCTACAGGAGGAATGTGTACTGCTGCCCAATATTCCGAGGTGGATGGGGTGATCCTTGATTTGAACAGCTCGTACTGAGGTGGCTGGGTAGAACCCATGGTACTGCGGTGTCAGGACCCCGACTCGATGTCACATCGATCTAGCTGGTAACACCTCATATCACTTTGCGGCCTCACGCACGGTATCCCCACGGGTGTCGTCTTACCTTTTCCCGGGACCGTTTGCGCCTTTTGGCTCACGTATATGATAGTGTCGCTAGCATCCGTATGATAAAGAGCCCGGGCTGACATGACTAGTCGTAAACCCAAAGTGGCACAGACTTACAGGGACAGGCATCCATGACCCAGCTTCGAACGTGTCGGTCATCAGCAAGTGGGTCCGGGCTGTAGCACTGGGCTAGCAGGACTCCGGTAAACCGGGCTGTAGCGGGCTAACAGGACTCCGGTACTCACAGCGTGACATTTCCCCGAAGGGACAGACACAGGAACAAAGAAGGACACATGCCGGCCAGCCTAAGTGTTCTAGAGCAGTAGCAAGCTACCATGGCTCAGCGGTAACACTAGGAGACATTTCCCGGTAAGAGAGGCTACTAAAGATAAACGACTAGATGGTCAGATCCCACACATACCAAGCATTTCAATCATACACACAATATGCTCGATATGTGCAAATACAACGAAGCATCACAACATGACTCTACGACACAAGTACTTTATTTAGGGCTCAGTGAGCCATACATAACATACACACAAAGGTACGGGTCTCACGACTCAACATACAAGTCATACAATCATACAAGCCAACAGCGGAAGTAATTTGTCTGAGTACAGACAACTAGTAAAATAAAAGCGGCCTGGAAAGCCTAGCTATACTACGAGGTCCTTCACAAGCTCAGGGTCACCACCTGGGTCTTTAGCCTACTCGTTGATGTCAACGTCTACATAGAACCCATCAGAAGGGGTTGCAGCGTCTTCTGTAAAAAATGTAGATTATAGCAACATGACTACAAAGGTACTCAGCAAGACTTACATCAGATCCTACATACATGCATAGTATCAAGAAGGGTTGGTGGAGTTATTGCAGCAAGCCAGCTTTGACTCTTAGCTAGACTATCCTACGATACTCCAATTTGAAATAGTTTTGCGCACACGAGTCCACTACTCACCACTTCAATACACTACCGAGGATCCGCCCCCGTCTTCCTACGGAAGAGCCATCCTCGGCACTCACACTTATCTTGAGGCTTTTAATAGTTTCCATTTACTTGTCTATGAACTGTATAGGCAACCAAGTAGTCCTTTACCACGGACGCGGCTATTCGAATAGATCATGTTAACCCTGCAGGGGTGTACTTCTTCATACATGTTTCCACCACTTAGCGTCTGCACACGACATGTGCTCGGCAGACTTCAAGCGAAAGCCGACGTGGGTGTAGACCACGACCTACCTAAACACTTAAGCCTCTAGTCCAGGTTTATCGCCTATTCAGGTTCCATCCGCAGGGAGTCCGGCCGAGGTTTCCCATACGGCCCCGAACGATGTGAACAGGGTTCCCGAGATACCTAACGGGTATTCGGTACACCGTGCCACGTACCTACCGCATCACAGCCCACCCCTACGGTCAGCGCTGTCCACGGCCTCCAGTAGACTACAAACACCAGAAACTACTTGCAACTCCTGGACAGAGAGCTAGGGTGAATAAGAAGTCGAGCGGGGTCATATTTCAGGGCCCAATGCATGGTAGTAACTGTATCTTAAATCACACATACAGATCTCAGTGCTTAAGGTCGGCTTCAATGAAACAACCCACCATGTACTCCTACATGGCCTCTCATCGATACCTTTACCAAATCGTGTTCACCACACCACTCTCATTACCGACATAATCATTTCACTCTAGCCCATCACCCAGATGAACCAGACCTGACACGACTCTAAGCATAGCAGGCATAGCAAGGTAGGAACAACACATACATATGGCTCAAACAACTCCTACACATGCTAGTGGGTTTCATCTAGTTACTGTGGCAATGACAGGTCATGCAGAGGAAATGGGTTCAACTACCGTAGCACACAGCAGTTTGAATCGCGTTGTCTTAATGCAGTAAAAGAGAGCAGGAGCGAGAACATGGGATTGTATCGATATGATCAAATGGTTGGTTGCTTGCCTGATGATTCGTTGCACGGATACGACTCTTCGTTAGGGTAATCACGATACTCCTCGGGGACAGATCCTGTCGCAAAGGATAACGATACACAGGCATCACCAAACAATGTGCAACAATATGATGCATGCATGAAACATGGCAATATGAGTGTGTTGGGCTAATGCAACTAAAGCCAGTAGGGTTTGAGCAAATTTGAATCAAAGATTCAAATTCCAAATTCAAATATGGCCTTTTAAAGTGCCTTTTCTTGTTCTGATTAAAACATCAAGTTAACTTGTTTGATCATGCATGAAAATAGTACAGATGGATAGATTGGATTTTTCTGATCATTTTTCATATATTATTTGTCCAATTTGGAGTTACAGAATAAAAGTTATGAGTTTTTGAAGTTTAAATAATATTCTGGAATTTCCTGAGTTAATTTAAATCCAGAAATTCAATTACTGCGTCAGCCTGACATCACAGTGACATCAGCAGGTCAACAGGGCTGGCTCGGGTCAAACCTGACGTGTGGGGTCCACACGTCAGTGTCACAGGGCTAATCCCGCGTTGACCCCGGGCTGGTTAGCTTTGACTAAGCCCTGGGGCCCACTTGTCAGCGTCAGTAGGTGGTGGATTAGTGGTTAATCAACTAGGCCACGTCAGCTCGCCGGAGTTCTGGCCGGCGGCGACCAACAGTGCGGCGGCGATAGTGGTTTTGGTCGTTTCGGCCACCAAATGGAACGCGGCGACCACCGGAGTGAAGCTGAGGACGACCCGCGGCTCTTGGCGGAGTCAGTTGGGGTCGGGGTGGCCAGAGTCGACGGCGGTGAGCTCGGCTGCGGCCGCCGGGTTTCGGTCGTGCGCGGGATTGGTGCTGGAGCTCGAAGTCGAGCAAAGTGAGGCGCTAGGGATGCTCTACGGGTTCTTGCGAACGTGTTGGACTCGCCGGGGTGACCAAATGGTCACCGGAGCTGCGTCGACGGCGAGCTCGGCGACGGCGGAGGTTCGGCCGTGGTGGGGATGCAGCTACGGTCAGGGAACGAGGGGAAGGAGAGGGGGAAACGGCTCGGGGGCTCACCGCGGTTGCAGTGGGCGTCGAAGCGGGCTCGGGGACGCGCTGGAGACGGCGAATTCGTCGGCGACGGTGATCGGAGCCCGAAGAGGGGAACGGCGACGTGGCGGCGATGCAGGGCTTCCGGGGACTCGTGGAGCGGCGGGGAGGAAGAGGGAGTTGTGGCGGAGCTTCTGAGCTACTCGGGGGAGCGAGGGGTCGCCGGAGACAGTGGCTACGGCGAACGGCGGCAACGGTGGTCTTCGGCCGTGAGAGGGAGAGAGCGAGGGAGAAGCCGGGGGAGAGTGAGAGAGAGCAGGGGGGATCGGGACGGGCTGCGGACGTCGTCCACGCGGCCAGGAGGGCGTCGGCAAGCAGGAGGTGGCCGCGCGGCCGTGCGCGCGCGAGCACGCAGCAGCTTCGGGGCGTGGGGAGGAAGACGACGGGGAGCTACAGTGCTGGGCTGGCTAGCTGGGCCGGCCAGCTGGCTGGGCCGCACAGGTAAGTCTTCCCTCTCTTTTCTGTTTTCTGTTTTATTTAATATTTCTGCAACTTTGTTGAATTAAATAAAATACCTAGTCAACTCCAAAAATCACCAAACTACTCCTGGTCCATAGTTGGAATATTTCCAACATGAAACATTTTAGTTTGGAGATATTTGAGCATTTAAATATTTTATATTATTTTAAATGCCCAAATTCAAATATCTATGATTTAATTCAAAAACCCTAAGATGGCCTAGAAAAATGTGCACCACTTTTGTCAGAGGTTCTGAACCAAGGCTAAAATGATGGACATTTTAGAAGGGCATTTCAGGTTCATTGAAAGATTATTTTAGTAACCCTAGTTGGTTTCAGAGGGGACTGGGGGTTCTGTCATCCCCATTTCAAGTTTCTGATGAAAAGTAAACATGATGCAACACTCTAATGCATGACTAGCTAGGGTGTGACAACTCACCCCCACTCAAAAGAATCTCGTCCCGAGATTTGGGTTCCTCCGAGAAGAAGGCGGGATATTCAAGTCAAAGACGATCCTCCCTTTCCCAAGTTGCTTCATCTTCAGAATGGTGCGACCATTGAACCTTGAGAAACTTGATATTATGACGTCGCGTGGTACGTTCGGCTTGATCGAGGATACGAATGGGGTACTCTCGATATGTAAGATTATCTTGGAGATCAAGCGTTTCGTGGTCCACTTCACGGATAGGATCCGAGAAGCAACGCCTGAGTTGAGAAACGTGGAAGACATCGTGAACTCTGGAGAGGTGCGGAGGTAGTTCCAATTGGTAGGCAACTTCTCCTCGTTTGGCAAGAATGCGAAAAGGTCCAATGTAACGAGGAGCCAATTTGCCTTTGATACCGAAACGTTGGGTTCCCTTCAGAGGGGTGACCTGAAGATAAGCCTTCTCGTCAACCGCGAAAGTCATAGCCTTATGTTTTCGGTCATATTGACTCTTTTGACGGGATTGGGCTGTTTTCAACTTTTCACGAACGATACGAACTTGTTCTTCTGCTTCCTGAATCATATCCGGGCCAAGAATTGTCTTTCCCCGGTCTCTGACCAGTTAAGGGGTGTTCGACATCGTCGTCCATAGAGAACTTCAAAAGGGGCTTTACCCAAGCTAGATTGATAGCTGTTGTTGTAAGCGAATTCGGCAAATGGAAGGCACTTCTCCCAGTCCATTCCGAATGAGATTAAAGAGGCTCGAAGCATGTCTTCTAGAATCTGATTGACGCGTTCCACTTGACCACTCGACTGAGGGTGGAAGGCGGTGCTAAAGGAGAGACGAGTTCCCATAGCATTTTGGAAACTTTCCCAAAATCGAGAGGTGAAAAGACTTCCTCGATCCGAATTGATTTCCAAAGGAACACCATGAAGGGACACTATTCGGGAGATGTATAAGTCTGCCAGCTGGCTAGCGGTTATACTCTCACGAACAGGTAAGAAATGAGCTACTTTGGAAAGACGATCGACCACGACGAAGATAGCATTATTCCCTCTTTTGGTCCTGGGAAAGCCGGTAATGAAATCCATACCAATTTTATCCCATTTCCATTCAGGAATAGCTAAGGGTTGAAGGGTGCCAGCAGGCCGTTGATGCTCTGCTTTTACACGACGACAGACGTCGCAATTGGCAATATACTGAGCAATTTCTCTCTTCATCCTAGTCCACCAGAACCTCTGGCGTAGGTCCTGATACATTTTAGTACTACCGGGATGAATGGTGAGAGGAGATTCATGGGCCTCCTTAAGGATCAACTGCCGTAGATGCTGGTTCTTGGGAACCACTAGACGGTTCTCAAAATACACAACACCATGATCATTAGTGGAGAAACAACTAGCACCTCCGCTAGCAATGTTCTCTTTGATTTTAGAGATTCCCTTATCTCGCTTTTGGGCAGCGATGATTTAATCCGTAAGTGTAGGTTTTGCCACCAAGGTGGAAAGAAAACCTTGAGGTACAATATGAAGGTTAAGCTTCCGAAATTCCTCATGGAGAAGCGGTTGACTTTGTTGTAACATCAGGTTGTTACAATCAGATTTACGACTTAGCGCATCAGCCATGACGTTGGCTTTCCCTGGGGTATAGGTTATTCCTAAGTCGAAGTCTGTGATCAATTCAACCGAACGTCTTTGCCTGAGATTCAGATCCGGTTGGGTGAAGATGTACTTCAGGCTTTGGTGATCAGTGAATATTTCGCAACGATTACCGAGGAGGTAATGTCGCCAGGTCTTAAGTGCATAGACTACGGCTGCAAGTTCTAGATCATGGGTAGGATAATTCTCCTCATGTGGGTGCAATTGCCGTGAAGCGTAGGCAATTACGTGTCGATCTTGCATGAGAATGCAACCTAGTCCTTGTCGCGAGGCGTCGCAATAGATAACAAAGTCTTTGGAGAAGTCTGGCGGTACCAGCACGGGAGCAGAAGTCAGGCGTCTTTTCAGTTCCTGAAAACTGTGCTCACATTGTGGAGTCCATTCGAACTTCTTATCTTTCTTGAGGAGTTCGGTTAGAGGTTTAGCAACTTTGGAGAAGTTCTCGACAAAGCGACGGCAATAGCTCGCTAAGCCTAGAAAACTCCGAACTTGCTTGACAGATTCAGGTGGAGTCCAGTCAAGGACGGCTTGAACTCGCTCAGGGTTAACAGCAATACCTTTACCAGATATTACATGGCCCAGATAGGTCACTTCTGACAACCAGAATTCACATTTTGAAAATTTGGCATAAAGGCGATGCTCACGAAGTTTCTGCAACACTAGTCTTAGATGTTCGGCATGTTCTTCCTCGTTCTTGGAGTAGATGAGTATATCATCGAGATAAACTACGACGAATTTATCCAAATACTCCATGAAGATTCAGTTCATTAACCGAGAAAAGGTGGCTGGAGCGTTGGTTAAACCGAAGGACATGACGGTGTACTCGTATTGGCCATAACGAGTAACAAAGGCCGTTTTAGGAATGTCCCCGTTCCTGATTTTGATTTGATGGTATCCCAACCTCAAATCCATCTTGGAGAAGACTGAGGATCCAGCGAGCTGATCATACAGATCGTTGATCCTGGGAAGTGGATATTTGTTCTTGATTGTGACCAAATTGACAGGTCGGTAATCTACAACCATGCGGTCCGTACCATCCTTCTTCTTGACGAATAGGACGGGGCAGGCCCACGGAGATGAACTAGGGTGGATGAAACCCTTTTTCAAGGATTCATCGAGTTGTTTCTTAAGCTCGGCTAGTTCTAATGGTGCCATCTTATAAGGTCTTCTAGCAATCGGAACGGTTCCTGGAATGAGGTCAATTACGAACTCAACATCCCGGTCAGGTGGAACACCTGGCAATTCCTCTGGAAAGACATCCGGAAAGTCACGGACTACCGGAACGTCCTCAAGGTCTGGCAAAGGGTTGGCATTAAGAGAATATAATTGTCGCTTGGCTATTCGAGTCAAAACATTGACTATCTTCCCCGAAGGATGGGTGAGTTGAACAGTCCTAGAAAAGCAATCGATTTGGGCATGATGAGCTGACATCCAGTCCATACCCAAAATGATATTAATATCTGAAGATTTAAGGGCTATCAAAGATGCAAGAAAAACAAGTCTGTCGACTTGGATTTCATTTCCATGGCTTACTCTAGAAGTTTGCCATTTGGATCCCGGAGTTTGAATTACCATAGAGGATGGCAAGTCACAGAATGCAACGTTATGCAAACGAGCATAATTTTCAGATATAAAAGAATGAGAGGCTCCTGTATCGAAAAGAACAGATGCCGGGTGGCAATTAACAAGAAGCGTACCGAGAACGACGTTGGGATCTTCTTGAGCTTCTTCGGCAGAGACACAGTTGACATGGCCACGTGAAGCGGTGACCGGTTTGGCATGAAACACTTTTCCTGTCGGCTTTCCACGGCCAACAGCTTTAGCAGATTGATTGGGGTTGGTCTGGGGGCACTCACGCATATAGTGACCAGATTCCCCACACTTGAAACAAGTCACAGAACTGGTACGTGGAGGAGCATTATTGGTTGGACCCCCATAGGGCTTAGCTGGAGCAGACTGTTGAACAGGGCGAGGCGCCTGGAAAGATGGCCTCGGTGTGAACCTGGGTGGCAAGGCGGTGTTGGGTACCCACACGCGGCGCTTCTGAGGACCAGCACCGGATGAGGAACCCGTGTCACGTCCATGCTTGCGTGTTGCGTCATAGTCAGTCTGACCAGTTTCAGCACTGATGGCTTTGTTGACAAGTTTCGAGAAGGATGTGCACTCATGCAGACGGAGGTCGCGGCGAAGCTCAGGACTAAGGCCCTTACGGAACCTTGCTTGCTTTTTGGCGTCAGTAGACACTTCCTCAGTTGCATATCGGGCGAGATTACCAAACTCTCTGCTATAGACATCCACAGAAAGTCGGCCTTGGGTGAAATTGCAAAATTCTTCACGCTTACGGTCCATGAGTCCCTCCGGAATGTGATGCTCACGGAAAGCGTCGCTGAATTCAGCCCAAGTTGGGACATGGCCTGCTGGGCGCATAGCTCCATAATTCTCCCACCATAGACTGGCGGGGCCTTCAAGATGATATGCAACAAAGGTGACCTTGTCAGCCTCAGCTACCAGCGCGGAACGCAGCTTGTGAGAGATACTGCGAAGCCAGTCATCAGCGTCGAGAGGCTCGACGGAGTGGTGGAACGTGGGTGGATGCAATTTGATAAAATCACTGAGTGACACCACGTTAGCCCTCTGATGGTGTGCTGTATTCTGTTCAATACGCTCCAGCAAACGGTTTGTCTCCCGCTTGTTTCTCTCAGCTTCCATCATAACCTCGGCTAGTGAAGGAGGTTGAGGCAGATGTTCATTTCTGGCTTCACTGCCTTCGGCCTGCTCTTGGGAAGCAGGGTTAGCGTGCGTGTTGACCATCCTAGGTAAGCAAGACAATGATTTAGTCAGAATGATAAAATTCCGACATAGGATATAGAATGTAAGGAATAACTCGAAATGCAAGATGATCATCCGTATGACATGGTAGATACAGAAACTGCTTCTTTATTCCATCGTCATACACACCATACAGGTTTAGTACAAGACCAAGCAAGGTACTAAAACGGTGAAAAGAGGATTACATCTCATCGGAGGCATCTCAAGCTCCTATACATTATTTTTCTACATCTCCGGAAAGAGTACAAACTAGGTCATATCCCACGAGACACGCAGGACAACAGACGACACCGCTAGTGCGAACTAGTGATACTACTACTAACTCAGACCGATCCGTAGTAGTCCTCGTAGAAGTCACCTCCATAGCCTGGAAGCTCAACATGTTCATCCGGAAACAGACGATCTCGCGGAGCTTGTGGACCATAGGGGCTAGGATGAGGTCTTGGACCAACAGACGGTGGCCTACGGGGACCGCGAGGTGGGGTGATGCCTCCTACATCACGCCACACCATCACGTCTGGCAGAGCAGATCTCACAGGATAGAGATCACGCATATCTGAATATCCAGCTTGCACCGTCGGTGCGAACCGAGTCAAAGTGGCCCAGTGGTCAGCACGGGTATTGAAGAGCTCTAACCTTAAGGCCCGATTTTCACGGTCCTTATCCTCGAGCATCTCAGCAGTGGTGCGAGTCCGTGAATCCTCCTGAGTGGAGTCAGCGTAGATAGCCTGGAAATATCCTTGTGCTCCCGGAAGTGATCCTGGCATATACCGGAAATCAGAGTCCCGAAATAACCCAGATCTGACTCGCATAATGGTCATCATAGAGTAGGCGGCATCCTGCACAGCCATCTCGATAGTAACCCCGAGTCCATAGGAGCAGTGAAGAGGCTCAGTGGATCCAGGATAAGATGGAAATATCCTGACAGTGCAGAGATACTGGCTTTGATTAAAATCTCGGAATTGCTCTTCGACCGTGTACTCAGGATACCAGCGGTATCCAGCCTCAGTCATTACCCTAACGAACTTGGCAGTATGGCCGGGTACATCTAGGCATCGGGTCAGGCGAACCACTTGATTGAGGTCGCGAGTGGCCATCTGAAAGCACAATTATAATGCAAAGGCATTAGAATTTCTAGCAAAATTTCGGCAGCATAACAGCTGTAAATGCTCAAAAAGGATATTGAGACATTTGACAAAGGATTTCGTACACACTCAACATCATCATATCAAGTTCTGAATCCATTCTAACAACATAATGTGGTAGTAGAACTGAACTAGGCTGATAACCATCAAACTTATAAGGTACTACTGATTAGTAACACGTGATCCTGATAGAGAGAACAGATCCTAATTCCTTAACCCCCGGTGGAAGAATGGACTGACTCAGATCAGAATGTCATAAGGTATAAGGAGTAAAAGAGCCTTACGTTCCAACCCACAAGCAATTCCCCTACATATAACTAAGAATTTCTAGACTCAACATCGACCAGTTTGGCTTGGAGAACCTACAGGCAGTCCGGCTCTGATGCCAACACTGTCAGGACCCCGACTCGATGTCACATCGATCTAGCTGGTAACACCTCATATCACTTTGCGGCCTCACGCACGGTATCCCCACGGGTGTCGTCTTACCTTTTCCCGGGACCGTTTGCGCCTTTTGGCTCACGTATATGATAGTGTCGCTAGCATCCATATGATAAAGAGCCCGGGCTGACATGACTAGTCGTAAACCCAAAGTGGCACAGACTTACAGGGACAGGCATCCATGACCCAGCTTCGAACGTGTCGGTCATCAGCAAGTTGGTCCGGGCTGTAGCACTGGGCTAGCAGGACTCCGGTAAACCGGGCTGTAGCGGGCTAACAGGACTCCGGTACTCACAGCGTGACATTTCCCCGAAGGGACAGACACAGGAACAAAGAAGGACACATGCCGGCCAGCCTAAGTGTTCCAGAGCAGTAGCAAGCTACCATGGCTCAGCGGTAACACTAGGAGACATTTCCCGGTAAGAGAGGCTACTAAAGATAAACGACTAGATGGTCAGATCCCACACATACCAAGCATTTCAATCATACACACAATATGCTCGATATGTGCAAATACAACGAAGCATCACAACATGACTCTACGACACAAGTACTTTATTTAGGGCTCAGTGAGCCATACATAACATACACACAAAGGTACGGGTCTCACGACTCAACATACAAGTCATACAATCATACAAGCCAACAGCGGAAGTAATTTGTCTGAGTACAGACAACTAGTAAAATAAAAGCGGCCTGGAAAGCCTAGCTATACTACGAGGTCCTTCACAAGCTCAGGGTCACCACCTGGGTCTTTAGCCTACTCGTTGATGTCAACGTCTACATAGAACCCATCAGAAGGGGTTGCAGCGTCTTCTGTAAAAAATGTAGATTATAGCAACATGACTACAAAGGTACTCAGCAAGACTTACATCAGATCCTACATACATGCATAGTATCAAGAAGGGTTGGTGGAGTTATTGCAGCAAGCCAGCTTTGACTCTTAGCTAGACTATCCTACGATACTCCAATTTGAAATAGTTTTGCGCACACGAGTCCACTACTCACCACTTCAATACACTACCGAGGATCCGCCCCCGTCTTCCTACGGAAGAGCCATCCTCGGCACTCACACTTATCTTGAGGCTTTTAATAGTTTCCATTTACTTGTCTATGAACTGTATAGGCAACCAAGTAGTCCTTTACCACGGACGCGGCTATTCGAATAGATCATGTTAACCCTGCAGGGGTGTACTTCTTCATACATGTTTCCACCACTTAGCGTCTGCACACGACATGTGCTCGGCAGACTTCAAGCGAAAGCCGACGTGGGTGTAGACCACGACCTACCTAAACACTTAAGCCTCTAGTCCAGGTTTATCGCCTATTCAGGTTCCATCCGCAGGGAGTCCGGCCGAGGTTTCCCATACGGCCCCGAACGATGTGAACAGGGTTCCCGAGATACCTAACGGGTATTCGGTACACCGTGCCACGTACCTACCGCATCACAGCCCACCCCTACGGTCAGCGCTGTCCACGGCCTCCAGTAGACTACAAACACCAGAAACTACTTGCAACTCCTGGACAGAGAGCTAGGGTGAATAAGAAGTCGAGCGGGGTCATATTTCAGGGCCCAATGCATGGTAGTAACTGTATCTTAAATCACACATACAGATCTCAGTGCTTAAGGTCGGCTTCAATGAAACAACCCACCATGTACTCCTACATGGCCTCTCATCGATACCTTTACCAAATCGTGTTCACCACACCACTCTCATTACCGACATAATCATTTCACTCTAGCCCATCACCCAGATGAACCAGACCTGACACGACTCTAAGCATAGCAGGCATAGCAAGGTAGGAACAACACATACATATGGCTCAAACAACTCCTACACATGCTAGTGGGTTTCATCTAGTTACTGTGGCAATGACAGGTCATGCAGAGGAAATGGGTTCAACTACCGTAGCACACAGCAGTTTGAATCGCGTTGTCTTAATGCAGTAAAAGAGAGCAGGAGCGAGAACATGGGATTGTATCGATATGATCAAATGGTTGGTTGCTTGCCTG
Source organism: Triticum aestivum (assembly GCF_018294505.1). NCBI lineage: Eukaryota > Viridiplantae > Streptophyta > Magnoliopsida > Poales > Poaceae > Triticum > Triticum aestivum. The sequence continues at coordinate 337,105,391 of NC_057804.1, forward strand.
ATGATTCGTTGCACGGATACGACTCTTCGTTAGGGTAATCACGATACTCCTCGGGGACAGATCCTGTCGCAAAGGATAACGATACACAGGCATCACCAAACAATGTGCAACAATATGATGCATGCATGAAACATGGCAATATGAGTGTGTTGGGCTAATGCAACTAAAGCCAGTAGGGTTTGAGCAAATTTGAATCAAAGATTCAAATTCCAAATTCAAATATGGCCTTTTAAAGTGCCTTTTCTTGTTCTGATTAAAACATCAAGTTAACTTGTTTGATCATGCATGAAAATAGTACAGATGGATAGATTGGATTTTTCTGATCATTTTTCATATATTACTTGTCCAATTTGGAGTTACAGAATAAAAGTTATGAGTTTTTGAAGTTTAAATAATATTCTGGAATTTCCTGATTTAATTTAAATCCAGAAATTCAATTACTGCGTCAGCCTGACATCACAGTGACATCAGCAGGTCAACAGGGCTGGCTCGGGTCAAACCTGACGTGTGGGGTCCACACGTCAGTGTCACAGGGCTAATCCCGCGTTGACCCCGGGCTGGTTAGCTTTGACTAAGCCCTGGGGCCCACTTGTCAGCGTCAGTAGGTGGTGGATTAGTGGTTAATCAACTAGGCCACGTCAGCTCGCCGGAGTTCTGGCCGGCGGCGACCAACAGTGCGGCGGCGATAGTGGTTTTGGTCGTTTCGGCCACCAAATGGAACGCGGCGACCACCGGAGTGAAGCTGAGGACGACCCGCGGCTCTTGGCGGAGTCAGTTGGGGTCGGGGTGGCCGGATTCGACGGCGGTGAGCTCGGCTGCGGCCGCCGGGTTTCGGTCGTGCGCGGGATTGGTGCTGGAGCTCGAAGTCGAGCAAAGTGAGGCGCTAGGGATGCTCTACGGGTTCTTGCGAACGTGTTGGACTCGCCGGGGTGACCAAATGGTCACCGGAGCTGCGTCGACGGCGAGCTCGGCGACGGCGGAGGTTCGGCCGTGGTGGGGATGCAGCTACGGTGAGGGAACGAGGGGAAGGAGAGGGGGAAATGGCTCGGGGGCTCACCGCGGTTGCAGTGGGCGTCGAAGCGGGCTCGGGGACGCGCTGGAGACGGCGAATTCGTCGGCGACGGTGATCGGAGCCCGAAGAGGGGAACGGCGACGTGGCGGCGATGCATGGCCTCCGGGGACTCGTGGAGCGGTGGGGAGGAAGAGGGAGTTGTGGCGGAGCTTCTGAGCTACTCGGGGGAGCGAGGGGTGGCCGGAGACAGTGGCTACGGCGAACGGCGGCAACGGTGGTCTTCGGCCGTGAGAGGGAGAGAGCGAGGGAGAAGCCGGGGGAGAGTGAGAGAGAGCAGGGGGGATCGGGACGGGCTGCGGACGTCGTCCACGCGGCCAGGAGGGCGTCGGCAAGCAGGAGGTGGCCGCGCGGCCGTGCGCGCGCGAGCACGCAGCAGCTTCGGGGCGTGGGGAGGAAGACGACGGGGAGCTACAGTGCTGGGCTGGCTAGCTGGGCCGGCCAGCTGGCTGGGCCGCACAGGTAAGTCTTCCCTCTCTTTTCTGTTTTCTGTTTTATTTAATATTTCTGCAACTTTGTTGAATTAAATAAAATACCTAGTCAACTCCAAAAATCACCAAACTACTCCTGGTCCATAGTTGGAATATTTCCAACATGAAACATTTTAGTTTGGAGATATTTGAGCATTTAAATATTTTATATTATTTTAAATGCCCAAATTCAAATATCTATGATTTAATTCAAAAACCCTAAGATGGCCTAGAAAAATGTGCACCACTTTTGTCAGAGGTTCTGAACCAAGGCTAAAATGATGGACATTTTAGAAGGGCATTTCAGGTTCATTGAAAGATTATTTTAGTAACCCTAGTTGGTTTCAGAGGGGACTGGGGGTTCTGTCATCCCCATTTCAAGTTTCTGATGAAAAGTAAACATGATGCAACACTCTAATGCATGACTAGCTAGGGTGTGACATGCAGGTAAAATCCCACTATATTTTGACAAAGCTACCTGGGGTTGCATCTGGGGTTCCCAGATGAATGCTGGGGCTCGGCATGACAGGAAAAAGTTGTGAGCGTGGTGCACAAAGTGAGGGTTGCTGGGTAAGGTCACAAGGTGGCCTTAATATAGCAATGGAGCCGGATCGTTTTACCGTGGTGAAAGGTAAAAAAAATTGCCAGCTTAGCTCCAAAGGTCAGGTCAGTGTCAGAGATACACATCCCTCATAAAGGGACGTGTTACTGTGGTTGTCATCGGGTTGGTTTTGGTAGTTGTGCCCGGAAAAATATGCAATTATGCGCTGACCAAAAATGCAAGGCCACTATTAAAACAGAGGCACAACGACAGGCTACGTTAATATACACGGTCGCACGATTACAAAGTGAGGATACACTGAGACTCGGTACTACTCGTACGGCTTAGTCTACCTCACTAATGTCTAAACGGGCGCGCCTGGTGGATGTCGAGGCTTCTCCACGTGTCTCACTGCCGGGATTAGTCGGAGATGGCGGGGGAACTGCAGGGTCGGGGTAGTGATGATGACCATCGCGGGGATTGTTGGCCACAACCCCGTTGGAGTGTGCTCCCAATATGCGACGAAGCACCTCTGGGGTTATCGCAGCACCTTGGCCGATGGCTGGGGCAGGCCTCAGGGACTCGATCGGGTGTCCAAACGGCACGACTGGGTTGTCGGCGTTGGGCTCGTTCTCTTCTCTCGCCGGGGCTCGACGAACCAGCTCTCCACGAGCTGCAATTAAATCAATAGTGATTTGATCGCACAGTTCCTCTAGTGCCCTTACATAGCGCACCAGGTGCAACAATGCAGGATCTGTCTCGTGATCTCCGTTGGCAACTTGGGGTGGTCTACCATACCCTTCACGTCTGGGGTAGTAGTGGAACGAGCGACAGTTAACTCTGGGCGACAAGTGCCTGAGATGAACTATAGCCTCTCGAGCCGCTAGTTGTATGGCTTGTGGCTCGAAAGAAGTTGTTCTTCCGGTGAACCTGTAGGGGCGCTCGGGTGCTATACCCCTACCGTAGATGTGTACAGTGGCCCAGAATTGACGGTCTTCACCGCTCATGGGCCCTTGGTACACAACATATTCTGGTGGCTCTTCTAACGCATAGGCACGACGGGTGAGGTTCGCGAGTATGGTCACAAAACCTCCAAGGTTGGTTGTTGTGGTTTCATTGTTCACGACAGGGCCAGGCATTGTAGCTTGGTTTGGGGGTAGAGGCTGTGCTGTGCTGTGTTGGGACTAGTGTGCCCCTCTTTATAGGAAAAAGGGGACGGAGTCTTCCTTCGCACGCTTGCGAGAAAGGACTATTTAGGGGCCGGTCACTGACGCATGAGTGACAGGTTAGGTTGATAGGTTGGCACTGACTGCCAAAAAGGTGTTGGGTCACTGTGTGGCTATCTTGCACGAGAAGCTTGGCTGGGGTTTGGTCATGGTTTGGTGGGTTGGTTTGCCTAAGTTTCTCGACCTGGCTAAGATAGGATTAGCCAATGGTCAGCCTGGCTCTGATACCAAGTCTGTCACGACCGGTTTTCCGGGTAATAAATTTCCAGAAAAGACCGTCGTGCTCATCAGCCCCAGGATTACTGTTAGCTGATGAGGCTCCAACTTGATACGGAAATTCCAAGCAGAAAAACAAAATATGTAGTACAAGACCATTCTAGCCTGTGAGTACAACAAATGGTTTCTAGTGGTTGATGGCGGAAGCGGTTTGTGAAACATCAGTGTCTATGGGACTCCATTTCCCACGGGAACAGCTGACCAGGTTAACTCCTATCTTCGCGAGGCTGCTATCTCCATTACTTAGGTGTCGGGGCTGTCATCGCGTCGCTACTCTTCGTGCAAGAAAATCTGGCCAAGACAATAGCCAGGGACAAGCCAGTGAGTACTTTGAATGTACTCGCAAACATTATGAACACAGGTATAATATAACAATGATGTCCTGAAAATATTTTATGCTCATGACGTCAGTCACAAAAGATAAATGAAACTCTGATGCGTGCAAGCAAGTTATTTATAAAAATGCAATAACATGGTAGTATTAAAATTTATGAAACATATAACAAGCAATGCCACAGTCGGGCGTCTTAGCGACACCATATAAAGGGCTTTAAAAGAAATGCCACAGTCGGGCGTCTGAGCGACACCACATAAAGGGCTTTAAAAGAAATGCCACAGTCGGGCGTCTGAGCGACACCACATAAAGGGCTTTAAAATAAACAATCATAGTGAATATCCCAGGGGTAGAACCATCCCAGAGATACTCGATAATAACAATAATATCACGGGTTAGTCAACAATAATAATAATCATAGTTATCACAAGTCACAAGTAGTAATTCCAATCCTGGTTAACAGTTTCACCTCCGAAGACCGACACTAAGACCGACACTTGACCCATCCCAGACTGTAATCCTTAACCATGGACACGGCTATTCGAATAGGTTTAATCTCTGCAGAGGGTGTACTCTTTACCCACGAGTAACGGATTTCTTTAGTCCATCGGGACTAATTCCGTCTACGGTCTTTTTGTTGAAAACACACCTAACTTGCACACACCAGCTTAACTCACACGTGTCTGGAATCACCCACGACACCTGTTAAGCAAACTCTAAGTGGGGAGGCTACAACCTCGCGTAGCATGGGATCAAATTTATATCGCGCGCTCTAAGGGGTGGCCTCCCCTCTCGGTCCCAACCGGAAACACCCATGCCCCCGGACCAGGTGGCCTGCCTACCAGCTACAATCGGTATCCTCCACCATGGCCTCTCTGTACGGTGTGTGCTAGAAAGAGGTTGACAACTTACTGAACCGTACTCTACTTGCTGTAGAGACGAGTGGTAGTACGAAACAAGTATCAGGGTTACTGGCACAAGACTCGATCTACGGTCGACTCAGGAGGTTTAAGTATTCCCTGCATGATTAGTATAACGAATATATTTCATCCAACAGAGTCACGCTCATATCACCTTGCCATGCCATACCAGACATAACCATCCCGACGGAGACCGGCGACAAACTCATGCCTACCCAAGGAAGAGGTTTTCCCGGGTTCCTGCTGGTATGCATGCAAGGCACATGAGGGTGATTATCATCACAAGTGTGTCCATTTCCAACAACATGCAAATCAATAACATGCACCCATGCATATGATCATATCACATGAAATAACAAGTTTCTCCAAAGTGAGGTGATTTTATGAACGTGTCATCGAGCACACAAAAATATTATGCCGGGGTTCAGAATGCTTGCCTTCAATGTGTGAAAAGGCAGGGTGCACTCCAAAACTTGAAACATTTCTCCTCTCTTCAAAAATCCTATTTTAGCAATATAAAAGAATTAACACACAAAATAAAAACAGCACCAAAAGTTGTTCTGAATTTTTTGCAAATAAATCTTAAAATAAACTAGGTGAAATTTGAGAGAGGTAGGAAAAAGAATCATTTCATTTGGAGTTGTATTTAAAAAGTTATAGCCAGTCAAAGATTTGGTCAAATCTGTTTTTTTTTAAATAGAAAAAGAAAACGTTTCAAACGAGATTACACTTTCGGTGCAGAGGAGGCGTACTTGAGGCTTTACGCCTCCACTTAACCACGTGGACCGGTGCTGGGTCTCTGACGGTGGGCCCGCCTGGCCCACTGGTCAGGTTTGACCAGTCGCCCGCGTCGTCTCCCTCCTCTGCCCGAGTGGAGCGGGGCTCCGGCGATCATCGCCGGCGAACGGTGGCTCCGTTCGGAAAGCTGAGGCCACCAGTGGACTCAGGGCGCCGAGGTGGTAACTCCGGTAGTCGTAGGGTCGTCGGAGGTGGAGGATATCGCCGGCGGCGAGCTCCAAGGTGGAGGGAAGCTTCGGGAGCAAGATGGATTTGGGGCTACGGTGGTTCTCGATCAAAATTGAGTAGGGGGATGGGTTCACAGGAGGATGAGGAAGTTTATGGCGAAGAGAATGGAGAGGGGGAGACCCTGGTGGTGCCGGAATGGCCGGGGCAGTGGCGGCGGCAGGAGTTACCGGAGATGGGGAAGAAAGCTCTCCTGGGTCGATTGGCGAGCAGGGGAAGCGTCATTGGGGTGGCCTGAGGTTGCCAGTGTGCGGGAACGGCCCGGGGCGTCCATTTATAAGCGAGGCAAGGCGGTTCCGCGGCGGCCGTGGATAAGCTTCCGGCGAACCGACGTTCTGTAGCAGCAGGGCATCGTGGCGGCGACGAGCGCTAGAGGACATGGCTGCGGATGAGCTCGCACTGCTCCAGGGGCCAGGTGGCGAGCGGGAGGGGTTTGGGCGGCGCTGCCCGTGGCTGGAGCCACTGCGGACGCCGGAGTGCCGCCAAGAATGCGCTGGCGGCGGCGCTGTAGCGTGCCAGGGTGGCTTGGCATGATGCTGCGAGGCGGGGAGTGCGTGGCGAGGTGCTGCCGTGTGGGCCAAAGCCAGGGGGGCAGCGTGTCGGCTCGGGCACGGCATCGTGCAATACGCGCGCTCTGGGCACGTCCAGTGCATGCACGGGAGATGTTCGACACAATGCCGCGGCATGCTACAGGTCGCAGGTGAGGTTGGGGTTTACCAGATCGAGGTTAGGAGCAACTGGGAGTCTAGTGGACATGCTAGTTTGATCAGAGGTGCAAGCTCATAGTGAAATGCCAAAACTCATGTCAAAACTGCTCATGCCTACAGGGTGCTCGATAGAATGCCACATGCACCTAGGCATCTCTTGGGGTAGCCAAAACTTCCAGGTTGGGGTCTCTTCAGATGTACGAGAGGGTGGTGGGGTTAGTTGGTCAAATGCAGCAACTTGTTAGTGCAAGTTTTGCAAAACTACATTTCTGGACAGGAAATAAATAGCATTATTTCATGAACCAAAAATGATCCAAAAGGTGCATGCTCCTGGACTTAAGGGTTTAACATGGAGGACTACAAGTAGGAGAAATAATCAAGGGTTAAAGAGCAAGCAAAAATATGGTTGCTGTACAAACCATCAAGTTGGTCCAGAATGAAAATGAGGTTGATTCACTCAAATTTTTCAAAGAACAGCATGAGGTTTTTGCATAATGTGGAATCTTAGGCCATTACCATCATCCCATAATTTTGGTGGAGGCTAGAAAGAATTATTTAAAGGAGTTGTAGTGCAAAATTGCCCACTGGACCAGAGAACAAAATTTGCTGTAGAGCTCAAAATATTACATAAAATAAAGATGTTTTTGTACAAAAGTGATTTAAAAACATCACACGACATCTCCAAATTTTTGTGGGAATTTTAAGTGAATCTATCAAATGGTTGTAGTTCAAATATGGCCATTTAACCTTGAAAAACCATTTTCAAGAAAGTAAAGATCAAGCAATTAAATTAGTTAATTAGTTATACTGATAAAAGGAAAGTTTTTCTTGAGAGGTTAAACAGGTCCAATAACATATTTCAAAAGTTTTCTCTTTGGGAAAAACTCATCATAACATGGAAGGAAATGATTTTAAAAAAAATCAATAAGGAGCTCAGATATCCAAAGTTTTAAATTCCTGGAAAAAATTTCAATTCATTAAAACAAGGCCAAATTTTTGGGGTGTCACTTATAATTCTTTATCATAAGTAGAATAATTCAGACTAGGCCCACTCAATTTTTCAAAAAAGTATGCAACAGGTTTGCCATCTTGTAATAACACACCTCCTAATCCAATTCCACTAGCATCACATTCAAGCTCAAAAGTCTTATTAAAATCAGGAAGTTGGGGTAAAGGAGCATGTGTCAACTTATCTTTCAATACCATGAAGGCTTCTTCCTATGTGGTACCCCACAGAAATGGCACATCTTTCTTTGTAAGCTCATTGAGAGGTGCAGCAATGATGCTGAAATCTCTCACAAAACGCCTATAGAATCCAGCGAGGCCAAGAAAACTCCGCACTTGTGTGACCGTTTTGGGCTGCGGCCAACTCTCAATAGCTTCAATCTTGGCTTTATCAACTTCAATTCCCTGTGGAGTAACAACATAGCCAAGAAAAGATACTCGGTCGGTGCAAAAGGTGCACTTCCCAAGGTTACCAAACAAACGTGCATCACGTAGAGCAATAAAAACAGCACGTAAATGTTCCAAATGTTCTTCCAAAGATCTGCTATAAATCAATATGTCATCAAAGTAAACTACCACAAATCGTCCATTGAAAGCACATAAAACTTTGTTCATTAATCTCATGAAAGTACTAGGTGCATTAGTTAACCCAAAAGGCATGACTAACCACTCATATAATCCAAACTTAGTTTTAGATGCTGTTTTCCATTCATCTCCCAATTTCATACGAATTTGATGGTATCCACTACGCAAATCAACTTTGGAGAATATTGTAGAGCCACTCAATTCATCAAGCATATCATCTAGCCTAGGAATAGGATGATGATAACGAATAGTAATATTATTAATGCCTCTACAATCAACACACATACGTGATGTACCATCCTTTTTGGGCACTAGAATAATAGGAACAACACAAGGACTAAGGGATTCGCGTATATAACCTTTGTCGAGAAGCTCTTGTACTTGACGCATAATCTCCTTCGTCTCCTCTGGATTGGTATGGTATGGTGCACGGTTTGGCAGTGAAGCACCGGGAATTAAGTCAATCTGATGCTCAATCCCTCGAATAGGCGGTAATCCCGGTGGTACATCTTGTGGAAAGACGTCAGTGAACTCCTGCAAAATGTTAGTGACAGCAGGAGGCAAAGAGGAAGGCACGTCCTCGAATGAAAATAATGCCTCTTTGCACACAAAAGCATAGCAAACAGATTTGCTGAAATCTAGCTCATCAATATCAGATTTGGTGCAAATAAACATGCACTTTTCAATTTAATTTCAGAAGCAACACTAGATGGTTTATTATTACGCTTCATTTGTTGCTCAAATTCTTTTGCCACAATCTGATTTTCACTCTTATTCTTCTCCTGTTTTGCTTTATTAGCTCTATTAATATCATCTTTCGAAATGGAATCAGGAGTCATAGGAAGCAAAGTAATATTTTTATCCTTATGAACAAGAGTATAGTGATTGTTTCTACCATGGTGTACAGAATTTTTATCAAATTGCCATGGTCTACCAAGTAATAAGGAACATGCTTGCATAGGTACCACATCACAATCAACATAATCAGCATATGTAGAGATACTAAAATGCACACGAACAGTATGTGTTACCTTAACCTTGGCGCTGTTGTTGAACCATTGGATGTAGTAAGGATGTGGATGTGGTCTTGTGGTGAGAGAAAGCTTCTCCACCATCTCCATGCTAGCCAAGTTGTTGTAGGTCCCTCCGTCTATGATGACGCGCACAGAACGTTCCTTCACAACTCCCTTGGTATGGAACAAATTGTGCCTCTGATTTTGCTCAGCTTGTGTGACCTGCACACTCAAAACACGTTGAGCAACTAAACATTCATACCTGTCAGCATCTTCAGGAGCCATGTATTGCGTCTCATGATCAGAATCATCCCCACCATGTTCTTCACGTGTAATAAGAGCCAAAGTCTCCTCTTCATAGTCACTAGCGGACTCATACCCACCATCCTCAGTAGCAATCATCGATCATCACACGCTGAGATTTGCATTCTCGCGCATAATGACCTCTTCCCTTACAACAACGACAAATAATATCACTTGTGTGCCCTATTGATCCGATGGAAGAAGAAGAGCTCTATGCAGGCCTGGCAGGTGCGCTCTTGGCAGATGATGGTGGTTGTGCCTGCTTTCTTGTATCACGGATGGAGACGGCACCTGATGGAGTTGCTGGTGCAGTGGAAGTAGAAGATGCACGCGGTATCCATGAGGAAGGTCGACCTGCAGAAAAGTTAGTGCGCGCCATTGCTTGTCGATCCTACACTTCACGTTCAGCTTTACAAGCAAGATGGAATAAACGAGTGATATTAGTATACTCCTTATACTCTAGAATGGTGTGAATCTCTCTATTTAATCCACCCATAAAACGTGCAAGCATAGCTTCATTCTCCTCAACAATACCACATCTAATCATGCCAGTTTGTAATTCCTGATAATATTCTTCTACATTTTTTTCCTTGTCTTAAACGCTGCAATTTTTGAAGCAATTCACGTTGATAATATGGTGGAACCCAATGAGTACGCATAGCACTTTTCAAAGCAGCCCAAGTAGCTGGAATAGGATATAATCTACAAAGTTCAGACCACCATACACATGCAAAACTACTGAAAGCACAAACAGCAGCATCAACCCGTCTCTCCTCGGGATATTGTAAACATGTAAAACATTGTTCAGTTTCTAACTCCCAAGTAAGATATATATCAGGAACATATCTACCCTCAAATGGTGGAATATTCAATTTCAATTTAGGAATATGGACATCATCTCATACCTGAGGTGGTGGTGCAGGCCTACCATTACGAGTATATACCTGAGGTCAACCTGCTGGTGGTGCTGCTGGTGGCTGCACGTAGTTCTGATTTTGATCAACCTCATCCTCATAATCGCCCGCATACTCATCATCCTCATGGGTACCAGCAGCAGCAGTAGCATGAGCCAAAGAAGCATCAACAACAAGAACAGCAGCACCAGAAGTTTGGCCATCCTCAATAGGAACACGCTTCGCTCGTCCATACTGATTCGGAAGGAGGCGTTGTTGTTGTTGTTGCAGAGGTGCGATAGGTGCAGCCGACGGTGGTTGTGGAAAACGCACGAGAAATTCATTAAAATTGCTATCAAGCTTTGTTTCGAACGTCTTCTCAATGCCATCTATCTTCTCCATGGCCTCGTCAAATCTATTTATCACATCTTGCACCTATCCACTCATCATTTGCTGAAATTTATCATGTAGCTGTTTGTTCGTCAGGTTCTCCCAATCAGTCTCATCGGCTTGTGATCCTGGCATGGTTAGCAGCAATAGAAACACAAAATAATATGATTCTACAGACTACTAGGAAGCGGTGGTGGTGGTGGTGTGTCACAAATCCTTCAAGCGAATCTCAAATTCTTACCAGTTCTTACCCAGCAGCAGGTGGTGATCGGCAACCGTTGTAGTCAAAACTCTCAAAGCTTGGATAGAGCGATTACCAGGGAGAATCAAACGCACGACGTAGATGTATGTGGAGCTGGGAAGGCTTATAATATGGTAGCAAAAAGGGTCAGCAATAATCAATTCAGAGATGCAAAGTTGAATAAATGCTCAACGATGGTACTATGCTGGTCCTAGGCTAGACTGTCATAGAGATGCGACCCTAGAACACTAACAAAATCCCGGCGCCGCACATAAACAAGGGAGGAGCACACTCTGAATTTTTTCTCTCTTTTTTTGCACTTTTTATGCACTTTCTCTCTCTCTCTCTCTCTCTCTCTCTCTCTCTCTTTTTGCTCCGCAATAATTTTTTTCGAAAAAGTCTACAAATGGTCTAGAAACTACCTAGCCAGAATTTTCCAGACTTAGTTTTTTTTTAAACTGGAGCTATTTTTCTACTGCGGGTAACACGAAAGTTCGGGAGTCCTTCTCTATCACGACTCAGAGTATGGCGTGATCTGGAAGTCAAAAACAAAGCAACAAATACTGGACTCAGACTAGGACTGGTGGCGGAGATGAATCTGGTGGAACTTGGACTGGTGGCAGAGATGAATCTGGTGGAACTCGGACTGGTGGCAGATATATGTTGCAGGTGGACTCGGATTGGCGTGATGGAGGTGGATATGTGGTATATGGCTGCGGTGATGTCGATGGTGGTAGATGGCAGCGGAGATGATGATAGTGGTATATGGCAGCGGTGATGACGATGGTGGTATATGGCAGTGGTGATGACGATGGTGGTATATGGCAGCGGTGATGATGATGATGCGGTGGCGGTGTGACAACTTGTGAACCGAACTCGAAACTCTAAAGGACTAGACACTAAGACTAGCAACTAGACACGACGATGCAACCGCAAATTCAACAACGCAAATACAGAAAAGATTATGCAATGGCTCAGACTGGTTCGGATGTGATGAACTAACCCTAATTTTTTTTGGCTTTTTCGTGGACTATAGGTATGAAGAAAAGACTCGATCTAAACTACGAAAAACTATAAAACCTCACCGAGCAACCTGGAAATCTGATACCACTTGATAGAGGCAAAGGTGTCCCGTCTTTCGATGAGATGATGGGTATCGATTTGGTGGAAGTTGACTTTGACGATCCGACTATGAACGTGCGAGGACGTCGCGCCTTAGCAATCGCTAAACCAACTCCGAGAGGTTATTGACCACGCCAGAGCACGATCAACCTGACCACGAGGGTCTGTTTCCTGCGAGCAAACGAAGAACAAGCAAGAAACTGAGATTGCAATCTGGATATTGTGAATATAAGATGAAAGCTTTATTGATCAAGGTGGGGTTCTATGACGCCTTTGTCTGGTCGTTGAACACAAACGAAGTACGTGAAGTTGCAGCTATGGCGAACTTTAATCTAAACAAAACCCAAAGTCTAAACGGTGCCCTAAGGGCTGTATATATGGAGGAAGAGAGGGGGAATTTCGTGGCTTTTGGTGGAGGGGTCCGAAATCAACCCTATCTCTTGTTTCCCCACACATACGGACTCTAAAAATATCCTATACTTATGTATTTTGAAATTACATGGGCCTGGCCCAATAAAAAGGTGACGCAGCACCTATAATAGCCTCGGGACGAAATTTATGAAGTGACATCTTGTATATTTCGTCCAAGGCTTCATGCACTCGTTATGGTGGCTTCAAAGTCCTGAAATCATCACTTGTAACTCCGTTCTTGTTCCCCTTGCGCATGCCATCATCTCCATGCTATTCTTGCTCCAATATTCATCCTTCTCCAAGCTAGGCCCTTCATTTGTAAGCAAAACAAATGTATCGAATTTAGGCAGCATCATATTCTCATGAACATTAGAATCATTACCAAGAAACGAAAGTACCTGGTAATTTAGTTGGCGTGCGCGCGCTCTAGTAATTGGTCCAGTATGTATAGCAGCAGGGGCTGTGGGTGTAACAATGGTATTGATGTCCTCATCAGCCTTCCCAGCTCCACATACATCTACGTCGTGCATTTGACTCTCCCTGGTAATCGCTCTATCCAAGCTTTGAGAGTTTTGACTACAACGGTTGCCGATCACCATCTGCTGCTGGGTAAGAACTGGTAAGAATTTGAGATTTGCTTGACGGGTTTGTGATACACCACCACCACTTCTTAGTAGTCTATAGGATCATATTCTTGTGTGTTTCTATTTGCTGCTAACCATGGTAGGATCACAAGCCGATGAGACTGATTGGGAGAACCTGACGAATAAACAACTACATGATAAATTTCAGCAAATGATGAGTGGACAGGTGCAAGATGTGCTAAACAGATTTGATGAGGCCATGGAGAAGATAAATGGCATTGAGAAGTCGTTCGAAACAAAGCTTGATAGCAAGTTTAATGAATTGCTTGCGCGTTTTCCAAAACCACCGCCGGCTGCACCTAACGCACCTCTACAACAACAACAACAACAACAATAACAACAACAACAACGACTACCTCCACGTCGTGAAACAGCCCTCCGCTGAGCAAGCCGTGCTCCTCTTGCGTTTGGCCAAACTGTTGGTGATGCTATTGATACTTCTGTGGCTCCTGCTGCTTATGCGGAGGAGAATGATCATGTGGGAGATTACGAGGATGAGGTTGATCAAAATCAGAACTACGTGCAACCACCTTGATAGAGGCAAAGGTGTCCCGTCTTTCGATGAGATGATGGATATCGCTTTGGTGGAAGTCGACTTTGACAATCCTACTACGTACGTGCGAGGACGTTGTGCCTTAGCAATCGCTAAACCAACTCCGAGAGGTTATTGACCACGCCGGAGCACGATCAACCTGACCACGAGGGTCTGTTTCCTGCGAGCAAACTAAGAACAAGCAAGAAACTGAGATTGCAATCTGGATATTGCGAATATAAGATGAAAGCTTTATTGATCAAGGTGGGGTTCTGTGACGCCTTTGTCTGGTCGCTGAACACAAATGAAGTACACGAAGTTGCAGCTATGGCGAACTTTTAATCTAAACAAAACCCAAACTCTAAACGATTTCCTAAGGGCTGTATATATGGAGGAAGAGGGGGTAATTTCGTGGTCCTTGGTGGAGGGGTCCGAAATGAACCCTGTCTCTTGTTTCCCCACACATATGGACTCTAAAAATAGCCTATGCTTATGTATTTCGAAATTACATGGGCCTGGCCCAATAATAAGGTGACGCAACACCTAGAATAGCCTCGAGACGAAATTTATGAAGTGGCATCTTGTATATTTCGTCCAAGGCTTCAGGCACCCATTATGGTGGCTTCAAAGTCCTGAAATCATCACTTGTAACTTTGTTCTTGTTCCCCTTGCGCTGCCATAATCTCCATGCTTGTTCTTGCTCCAATGTTCATCCTTATCCAAGCTAGGCCCTTCATTTGTAAGCAAAACAAATGTATCCAATTTAGGCAGCATCATATTCTCATGAACATTCGAATCATCACCATGAAACGAAAGTACCTGGTAATTTAGTTGGCGTGCGCGAGCTCTAGTAATTGGTCCAGTATGTATAGCAGCAGGGGATGTGGGTGTAACAATTGTATTGATGTCCTCCCCTTCTTCAAATGAAGTCGTCCTTGACGGAAGTTCATCTTCCTCACCCAAATAAGGCTTCAAATCTGCAATGTTAAAAGTGGGACTAATCCCAAAATATGCAGGCAGCTCAAGTTTATATGCATTATTATTTATTTTCTCCAACACCTTAAAGGTACCATCAACACGTGACATTAGCTTTGATTTGCGCAAATCAGGAAATCTATCCTTACGCAAATGTAACCAAACAAGATCTCCAGGTGCAAACACAACATGTTTTCTACCCTTATCTCCAGCAAGTTTATATTTAGCATTCATACGCTCAATGTTTTCCTTAGTTAACTCATGCATTTTTAAAATCAATTCAGCACGTTGTTTAGCATCAAAATTAACCTTCTCCGAAGATGGAAGAGGCAACAAATCAATAGGTGCACGAGGTAGGAAACCATACACAACTTCAAAAGGGCACATCTTAGTAGTAGAATGCAATGAACGATTATACACAAATTCAATATGAGGCAAGCATTCCTCCCACATTTTCTTATTATTCTTCAAAACAGCCCTAAGCATAGTAGACAATGTTCTATTGACTACTTCAGTTTGTCCATCAGTTTGGGGTTGACAAGTAGTACTAAAAAGCAGTTTAGTCCCCAACTTAGCCCATAAACATCTCCAAAAGTGGCTAAGAAATTTAGTATCACGATCTGAAACAATAGTATTTTGGCACACCATGCAAGCGAATAATTTCACGAAAGAACAAATCAGCAACATTAACAGCATCATCGCTTTTATGTCATGGTATAAAGTGTGCCATTTTCGAGAATCTATCCACGACAACAAATATGCTATCCCTCCCCTTCTTTGTTCGAGGTAAACCTAAAACAAAGTCCATAGATATATCCTCCCAAGGAACACTAGGTACAGGCAAAGGCATATATAAACCATGAGGATTGAGTCGTGACTTAGCTTTTTGACATGTAGTGTAGCGAGCAATAAAACGCTCAACATCCTGTCTCATCTTTGGCCAAAAGAAATGTGTAGCAAGTACGTCCTCCGTCTTCTTCTGTGACACTCCAAAATTTTTATTTGGCTTTTATCAAAAACTTTGTGGTTTTGAGGAGAGACCTTTTTAAAATTTTTTTCCTTTTTCAGAAAAACCTTCCTCTTAAAAACCTCCTTTTGCCTTGGCAAGGATTTTATTTCTTTCAAACTTTGGTGGTTGATCTTTTGCAAACTTCTTCTCTGATTAGTTCCCTCTAAAATTTTTTTTAGTGAAGCTCTATAAAAATTGGGATTTTTTTTTATCTTTGAAGCCACCCTTGGCTTTGTATTTTTGCCCATGAAATAAAACCCCTCCAAAACCTCCCCTCCCCCTTGTGATCAACTAAATTCTCTGCCCAACTAATCCAAACTGATTTTGGATTTTTATTCTAATTATTTTCCCCTCAATTCAATTCTGAAAATTATTTGGAGCCTGAGAGATTTTCAAAGCAAGTGCCCTATTGCATTTGAGTTTTGACCTCAAACCAATTCTCCCGGATTGTCCTTAGCATCCACAACCCAGAACCATCTTGATCCACTCCTCCTCTTTTCAAAATTTTCAAAATACAGTCTCTGCAAGTTTGGACCAGATTTGCCAAATTTGGTGAAATTCATATCCACACTGCTCCAAAAATTCCACCAAAAATCATGCAGCCTACTTGAGCAAGGAGAAGCCACTCCACAAAAAATCAGCTCAAGGAAAAATCACCAAAGACAAATTTCATTCTGTCGAACACCTGGTGGGCACTGTCACTGTTCAAAGTTCAGAAATTCAGTTTCAGTGTCATCTTCAGTTCGTCAGTTTCAGTCACGCGGCCACAGTGCCCTTGGCACGTTCCTCGCCACCTCTTCCTCTTGTCCGAAGCTGCACACGCGTGCGTGGAGCCTTCCTGGCGTCGGTAGCGCGCTGGCTCGCCCTCGCCGGCGTCTTCTGCGGCGTCGGGACCTCCCGTGGCGGCCGACAGGAGGCACACCACGGGCAGAACGCCGTTCCGCGCCGCCCATCGCTCCCTGGCTCTCCGCGTGGCCTCATGCACGCCAGCGCACGCCCGTAGCACAGCCACCATGGCCGGCAAGCACGGAACGCGCTCTCTGCCGCCGACGGGCCCGCGCCACCCCGTTCCGTCGAGCTCGCTCTTAACACCCAAACCCAGGCCAGTTTAACACCAAAACGGACCCATTGAACCTCCGTGATGACGCTCGACCCCCTAACCACCCCGACCGAGCACTGCGCCACCGTAATCGCTCGCCGGTGATCCTCGTTCACGGCAACCGCCTCGGACCGCCTATATAAAGGGGTCCCGAGCTCACTCTCGTGCACGCAGCACCTCCACTACTCACCAACACCCCGCCAGGCCACTAGGGGGACCTCGAGGAGGTCTCCTCCCCCAGCTCTGGCCGCCTCGCCCTGCCTCGGCCTCTAGCCCGATTCGTTCTGGTGAGGCCATCTCCGGCGCTCAAACCCCATTCGTTACCCTCTCTAGCTGCCAGGAGCATAACCCCCTCTTCAATTTAACCTTTGCAGCCCTCTCCGACAAGCCCCTCGACCACCCGAGCCGCCGTCCGCCGGAGCAAAGCTCGCCGTCGACGTGGTGCTCGCCGACCGACTCCACCACCATCAACTGACGCGGAAGGGTACCCTGAGCACGGAGGTACCCTCCGATCTCTCTGCCTCGCCGTGGATCGCCGCCGGTGACCACCGCGGCTCTCGGGCGCCGGCGAACTCTGCCGCCCCGTTTGAACATTTGAACCTGACGGGTGGGACCCCACCGTCAGCCTCTCTGCTCTCTCTTTCGAATCGTTTTCTGGAAGCGCCTTCGGGCAGAATGTGTTTTCTCTTCGGGCTGGCGTAGTCGCTACCGAAGCGTTTTCTGTTTTTATAAACTAGCCCCTGGAAATCTTCTGTTTCATTACAGACAAGTCCCTGGACAAAAACCCTTATAACTTTTAATCAGAAAAGTATTTTTGATTGATTCTTTTTCTGTTCACTTTAAAATTTTGTCTAGTTTTTTATCAGATTTACTTGAAAAATATTTGGTTTACCTTCTGTGCTCTCCTTGGTATTTACGTTAGCGCATATATTTTCTTTAAACCGTAGATATCGAAGGAGGTGACGAAGACGCGAACTTCACCGAGCTAGGCTCCGACTACTCTGAACCAGGCAAGCATGTTTGAACTTTTGATATGATGAGTGTCTTGGCATGTTTTGCATTTAGTTAGTTTCATGGCATGTTGGTAAGCATACCGATGAACGTTATTTTATGTGATAATAAAGTGAGTGAGTTCAATGATCCATACGTGGATGAATGTGAATATGAATGGCCATGTGTTGGCATGAGGATGGGTACGATGGCAGTGTTGTAGCATGCCAGTCTTACGCCAGACTATGTGACTTCACTGTCAAACCATATCGGTCCAGTACCCATTTCCTTCCTTGTACTACCACATGTTTTCCGCAAGGAATATGGTTTAGTAAGTTGCAAACCACTTTCATGGTACACACCAAAGAGGAGAGGCCGTGATGATGGTTCCATGGCCCTGGATTAAAGCCAGTCATCCGGTCAGGGGGCATGGGTGTTTCCGGTTGGGACCGAGAGGGGGGCACCCCTTAGAGCGCGCGTATATAAATTTGATCCCATGCTATTCGAGATTGTGATCTCCCCGTCTCAAAAGTTTTTCTTGGACGATGACTAGGGTGATTCCTAGCATCGAGAGGTAGGATGGGTGTGTACCGGTTAGCTGTGTTTTCTTCCGAAACACCGTAAACGGAACTAGTCCTTCGTGACTACGGAAATCCGTTGGCTGTGGGAAAATTTTTGTACAAACTCTGCAGAGTCATATATTCCATATCCAAATTCGTTCCATCCTATCCTAATCAATTGTCAGTTTTGATGACAGAGACTTCGGTGAATCGCATGAATGCTAAGTCCGGTCAAATGATTATTCCTGTGGATGGACTAACCCGTTTATTATCATGGATTAAATGTTCATTATGAGTATTATTTACTTGTGAATAAAAGCCCTTTCTGTGATGTCGCTCAGACGTCCGACCGTGGCATTTTTTTAGCCCTTTCTGTGATGTCGCTCAGACGTCCGACTGTGGCATTTCTTTTAAAGCCCTTTCTGCGATGTCGCTCAGACGTCCGACTGTGGCATTTCTTTTAAAGCCCTTTCTGCGATGTCGCTCAGACGTCCGGCTGTGGCATTTCTTTTAAAGCCCTTTCTGTGATGTCGCTCAGACGTCCGGCTGTGGCATTTTCTTTTTAAGCCCTTTATGTGGTGTCGCTAAGACGCCCGACTGTGGCATCTTTTCCTTATTTTTATTTGCTCACCTTTCGAGGCGTCGCTTCAGACACCCGATCGGTCTTTATTTATGTTCTGTGGGATTTCAGGCGGACTACCGCCGTTTCCCTTTTTACTCACCCCGTTATGCCAAGTTTATTTATTGTGCATTGAGGAATTAATCCTGTTGCATCCATGCACGCATTTGTTATATCTTACGTCCGAACTGTCTTGCGAGTACTTTCAAAGTACTCACTGGCTTGTTGATTTGGCCAGATGCTGACGAAGGCGATCTCATGGATGAAGAGTTCGATAGCAAGTCCGACACTTAGAGGAGTCCCAGTCAGTCTCCTGCGACCCTGGATTTGGTCATTGTTTTATATCCGCTTCCGCTACCAAATAAATTCATCGAGCCTCGCCTCGACGTTCGATGAAATGATAGACTTAGAGTCTTGTATTTCCCTTCCCGCTGTGTTTTTCCACCACCAACCTATTCATGAGTCAGTAGTATGTCTCCACACCGCTGTGCCCTGTCCGCCATTATGTATAATTATTGGCGTGCTTGTAATAATTTGGTTGAGCAACCGCAGTTCAACCATGTAATATATTTTATGCTACTGGCTTATTGTATCAAGAAGTTGTCTACCAGTGAGGAGGATCTCTCTCATACTGGACTCAAAAGACTGGTTTATCAATAAATATTTTTATTGGAAAACCGGTCGTGACAAGCTTGGTACCAGAGCCAGGCTGACTGTAGGAAGCCACTAGGTGCGACCGCTAATTAATTATTAGCATGACAGAGCTATTTTATGTTTTTGCAATTGTAGTCATTTTCTGTCAGTCAGCATAAATTTATGATCTGACCCTGCAGAATTTTGCCTACTTTTGTAGATGGCCGACGTCAGCTGCGAGTCTCAGACCTTCGCCAACGTGCCCGATGGGTTCGTCAAGCTTCTTTCTTCCATCGTTCAGGTCGCGATGGGGCCATCCGTGCGCCCAGTCTTCACACTCTACCAGCACCGAGTCAACGACAGTCTGACCATGCACCAGGCCGCGGTGCAGTTCAGGGGAGGGCGTGGTGAGTTACGCCGCTTCCGGTTCGTGGGAAGAGCCATGCCTACGGAGAGGCATGCTATGCAGATGGCAGCCCGCGAGGCGATAGCTCGTTTCAGGGATGTCCTTCCCGTGATGAAGACTCGTCGTTACCGTTATCTTCCGTGCCATGTGCCTTACACCTGTCACTACGCATACTCCTGCCCCAGAGGAGAACGAGACGAGGCTTTTGAGATGCTCATTGAGTATCTCCGGGCCCTGGAGGCAGCCTTCGACAACCTGGTGGAAGACTTCGTAGCTACCCGCATGGACTCAGTCCATGGCTGTGCTGCCAACAGGAGGGAGCTCCTACCCATCGCACCGCCGTGACTTTTGTCTCGTCATCAGCATCATTTACGCCTACTCGTCGCCTGCCTCCTACCGAAGAATTTAACCAAGTCATTGCACCCACTCCAGCGCGCACTACACCAACCTTCGCGCCCACTCCTGTACGTGTCGCTCCGCCCCTGGCAACCGCTCCGTCCGCTCTGCGCAACACTACACGTATGGAGCCCATTAGCGAGGAGGAAGTCGAGTCCCCAACCTCGCTACGCCTCGCCCTCGGCAGGGCAAAGGAGGTCGTCAACATCTCTGCCTGAGTACGCTTAGCTGCCATGTATTGTACCGCTTTGTAAGATATGTGCATAGGCTGTGAGAAGTAGCCTGTTTGCGCATCATGTAGGATCTGGAGAAGTGCACTAGCCTTAATAACATGTCAGGATTATGTATGCCTATCCTGAGTGATGTACTGTATAATTACCGCCCGCGTGTAAGATATGTAATGAGCAGTCCTTCTCCGTGCGTAAGTCGATTTGTTTTTCTTAAGTAAGCTTGGGTATTTAATAATATCTGCCAGCTTTATGCATTTATGGTTTTATTTTTGCAACTCTTTCCGCTTTTCTTAAGAGTTTTACAAAAATACTTTTCCCAGAGTGAAAAATGTCTCGTCCTTGGACACGTTCCATGCCAACTCCACCAGAGGAAATTCATGATACTCAACCCAACAATGAGTTCACTCAGGGACAGTCAAGCCAACAAGGCAGTGAATCGGCACTTTCACAAATGTGCCGCCTTTATGAACAGAGTCAGCAACAACATCGCGAGATGATGAACCAAGTCATCAACATGGGGAATCATCATGGACAGTATCAGCAACATTCCAAGTTATCTGAGCTACAGAAGACACGTCCTCAAACATTTTCTCACACTGACAAGCCTCTTGAAGCCGAGGACTGGCTTCAAGATATGGAGAGGAAATTAATTATTGCAAAGTGTTCAGATCTCGAGAAAGTACTATATGCTCCACACTATCTCACAGGAGCAGCCGCATCGTGGTGGGAGAATTTTCTGCACATGCATCCCAACGAAAATGACATAACCTGGGATGATTTCAAGGAAGGTTTCCGTGGTGCACATATTCCTAAGAGTATTATGAAAATCAAGAAGAGAGAATTTGATGACCTCAAACAAAGGAACATGACAGTGTCAGATTACAACAGTCAATTTACCCTATTATCCCTCTACGCCAATGAGGAGCGTATGACTGAAATCAAGAAGATGGAGAAATTCCTTGACGGTCTGGCGCCCGCACTTAAATGCCAACAGGTCGTGCACACTTTTCCTGATTTTAAAACGCTGGTGGACAAGGCCATTACTCTAGAAAATGAGAGACGCAGTCTGGAAGATATCCGCAAGCGAAAAAGGGACCAGACTAATCACACTCGCAATCACCGAAGCAAGATAGATTTTAAAAAGGGTGGGACACCCAAATTCTCATCCAATGTCTCACGCCCAATCAAGAATTTTCATGCAAGGGACAAGGAATTCAGCTATCGCCCCGGCGTTACTTGTTACGCTTGTGGAGAAGAAGGGCATTATGCCAAACAGTGCCCCAAGCCAAGGAACTCAACCCCAAAGCCGAACAACGGCGGCAATAATTCAGCGCCCAAACGAAACAATTTCAATCCCAACAATAACCACAGGAAGGGTCATCTGAACCACGTAACCAAAGAGGAGGCACAAAATGCTCCGGATATCGTACTCGGTACATTTCCTGTCAACACAATACCTGCAATGGTTTTGTTTGATTCTGGAGCTTCTCACTCTTTCATCTCGAAAAGTTTTGCTTTGCAAAATAATTTTTCGATGCTTCCTTTGGAGAAATCCATAATAATCAAGTCCCTCGGGATTCAGCAAGTTTCTCAGAATTACTGTCAGAATGTGGTCATTGAGTTTGAAGGATTGGAGTTTTACGCAAATCTTATTGTATTGGAAAATAAAGGACTGGATGTCATCCTAGGGATGGATTGGCTAACCACCAATAAAGGTTTTATCGACTGTTTCAACAGGACCGTGATTCTCACACACCACCAAGGGAAGACAATACGAGTATCAGCCAAGGAAGGAAAAAGACCCCGGCAACCAAGATTAAATAAGGTGGACGTTTCTGAGCTAAACAAGGTTCCAGTAGTGTGTGAATTTCCAGATGTATTCCCTGAAGAGCTACCAGGCATGCCACCAGATCGAGAAATAGAATTCCGCATTGAGCTAGCACCAGGAACCACCCCCATATACAAGAAACCATACAGAATGGCACCATCCGAGTTGATCGAATTGAAGAAGCAAATAAAGGAATTACTGGAAAAAGGATACATTCGAGCCAGCTCCTCACCTTGGGGATCACCAATTTTATTTGCCAAGAAGAAGGATGGAACGCTGAGATTGTGTATCGACTATCGAGCACTTAACATGGTCACAGTCAAAAACAAATACCCGATGCCAAGGATAAACGATTTGTTTGATCAACTTGCTCAGGCCAAGGTATTCTCAAAAATTGACTTAAGGTCAGGATACCATCAATTGAAGGTACGAACGGAAGATATCCCCAAAACAGCCTTCACCTCCAGATATGGACTGTACAAGTTCACAGTGATGCCATTTGGATTAACTAACGCCCCGGCATATTTTGTTCACCTCATGAACAAAGTATTTATGAAGTTTATGGACAAATTCGTCGTAGTATTCATCGACGATATTCTGGTATACTCCAAAACACCAGAAGAGCACGCAGAACATCTCAGGATTGTACTAGGAGAGCTAAGGAAACACCAATTGTATGCCAAGTTCAGCAAGTGCGAATTTTGGCTAAGACAAGTAGGTTTCCTAGGCCACGTGCTGACTCAAGACGGTATAGCAGTGGACCCAGAGAAAGTCAAGGCCGTACTTGACTGGAAGTCACCAGCCAGCGTAACAGACATACGAAGTTTCTTGGGAATGGCAGGATATTACCGCAGATTTATTGAAGGGTTTTCCACCATATCCAAGCCTATGACACAGTTACTCAAGAAAGATAAGAAGTTTGAGTGGACAGAAGCCTGCGGGAAAAGTTTCCAAGAGCTAAAGCGGAAATTAACAACAGCACCGGTATTAATTGTACCCGATATACACAAGAATTTTGAAGTATTTTGTGACGCATCCAGAAAGGGTCTCGGATGCGTGTTGATGCAAGAAGGCAAGGTTGTCGCCTACGCTTCAAGGCAACTTCGCAAACACGAGGAAAATTATCCCACTCATGATTTAGAAAGGGCAGCAGTTATTCATGCACTCAAGGAATGGAGGCATTTCCTACTTGGGAATCGATGTGAGATATATACGGATCACAAAAGCCTCAAATACATTTTTACGCAGCCAGAACTAAATTTACGGCAACGCCGCTGGTTGGAATTGGTAAAAGATTATGATGTTGGTATCCATTACCATCCAGGGAAAGCAAACGTAGTGGCCGATGCATTGAGTCGGAACCCCAGCTCCGACGGGAACTATCTGCACAGCTTGAGGCCCGAATTCCATCAAGAATTTGTCAAGCTCAACTTGATAATGGTAGCAGAAGGCACCATATCAACCTTGGAAATACAACCAAACCTTGTGGAGAAAATTAAAGAGGCTCAGTCCGGTCACCCCAGCATTGAAGGAATTAAAAGGAAGTTGAGTATGGGCAAGGCCTCGGAATTCGTCATAGACAATGAAGGAATATTATGGTACGGAGAAAGGCTATGCGTGCCAAACATAGAAGACCTTAAACAGCAAGTTTTAACTGAAGCACACACCACTCCATATTCGATCCACCCTGGAGGCACCAAAATGTATAAGGATATTCAGGAAAGATTTTGGTGGCACGGTATGAAGAGGGACATAGCCGCCTTCATTGCATGTTGCGACTCATGTCAACGCATAAAAGCTGAACATCAGAGACCAGCCGGACTACTGCAACCTAACAAAATACCTGAGTGGAAATGGGATGAAATAGGGATGGATTTTATTGTCGGATTACCTCGGTCACGACACGGGAATGATGCCATATGGGTCATCACTGACAGGTTGACCAAAGTGGCACACTTTATTCCAGTGAAGACAACCTACACCACTCAGAGGCTTGCCAGGATTTATCTTTCCCGCATAGTCTGTCTGCACGGTGTCCCGAAGACTATAATTTCCGACAGAGGCACTCAGTTCGTCTCAAGATTTTGGGAGCAATTACAACAGGCTCTGGGAACCCAACTAGCCTTCAGTACCGCATACCATCCATAGACTGATGGACAAACAGAACGCGTAAACCAGGTTTTAGAAGACATGCTGAGAGCATGTGTCCTCACCTATGGAACCAGTTGGGAGGACAGCCTGCCATATGCCGAGTTCGCATACAACAACAGTTACCAGGCCAGCCTGCAAATGGCTCCTTTCGAAGCCCTATACGGAAGGAGATGTCGTGCCCCGTTAAATTGGTCAGAGACCGGAGACAGCCGCATCTTCGGACCAAATATGCTCAGAGAAGCCGAGGAAAAAGTCAAGCTAATCAGGGACCGACTTAAGACCGCTCAAAGTCGACAGAAAAGTTATTATGATCAGAAACATCGTAGGGTCAGTTTCGAACCCGGTGAATTCGTATACTTGAGAGTATCCCCGATGAGAGGATTGCAACGGTTTAAGATTAAAGGAAAATTATCACCAAGATTCATTGGACCATTTTGCATAGTGGCACGGAGAGGCACTGTAGCCTACCAGCTAGACTTACCCGAAGACTTGCCCGACATTCACGACGTGTTCCACGTCTCTCAATTAAGGAAGTGCGTAAGCAACCCAGAGAAACAAGTATCTCATGAGAACATTGACATACAGCCAGACCTCACTTATCGAGAACGACCCATAAGAATATTAGAGGAGTCTGAAAGGAGGACCCGACAGAAAACCATCAAGTTTTTCAAAGTCCAGTGGAGCAATCACACCGACAGTGAAGCAACTTGGGAAAGCGAGGATTTTCTTCGGACAGAGCATCCACACTTATTTAAGGATCAGCTGAAATCTCGGGGACGAGATTTTTCCTAAGGGGGTAGGTGTTGTGACACTCCAAAATTTTTATTTGGCTTTTATCAAAAACTTTGTGGTTTTGAGGAGAGACCTTTTTAAAATTTTTTTTCTTTTTCAGAAAAACCTTCCTCTTAAAAACCTCCTTTTGCCTTGGCAAGGATTTTATTTCTTTCAAACTTTGGTGGTTGATCTTTTGCAAACTTCTTCTTTGATTAGTTCCCTCTAAATTTTTTTTTAGTGAAGCTCTATAAAAAATTGGGATTTTTTTTATCTTTGAAGCCACCCTTGGCTTTGTATTTTTGCCCATGAGATAAAACCCCTCCAAAACCTCCCCTCCGCCTTGTGATCAACCTAAATTCTCTGCCCAACTAATCCAAACTGATTTTGGATTTTTATTCTAATTATTTTCCCCTCAATTCAATTCTGAAAATTATTTGGAGCCTGAGAGATTTTCAAAGCAAGTGCCCTATTGCATTTGAGTTTTGACCTCAAACCAATTCTCCCGGATTGTCCTTAGCATCCACAACCCAGAACCATCTTGATCCACTCCTCCTCTTTTCAAATTTTTCAAAATACAGTCTCTGCAAGTTTGGACCAGATTTGCCAAATTTGGTGAAATTCATATCCACACTGCTCCAAAAATTCCACCAAAAATCATGCAGCCTACTTGAGCAAGGAGAAGCCACTCCACAAAAAATCAGCTCAAGGAAAAATCACCAGAGACAAATTTCATTCTGTCAAACACCTGGTGGGCACTGTCACTGTTCAAAGTTTAGAAATTCAGTTTCAGTGTCATCTTCAGTTCGTCAGTTTCAGTCACGTGGCCACAGTGCCCTTGGCACGTTCCTCGCCACCTCTTCCTCTTGTCCGAAGATGCACACGCGTGCGTGGAGCCTTCCTGGCGTCGGTAGCGCGCTGGCTCGCCCTCGCCAGCGTCTTCTGCGGCGTCGGGACCTCCCGTGTCGGCCGACAGGAGGCACACCACGGCAGAACGCCGTTCCGCGCCGCCCATCGCTCCCTGGCTCTCCGCGTGGCCTCATGCACGCCAGCGCACGCCCGTAGCACAGCCACCGTCGCCGGCAAGCACGGAACGCGCTCTCTGCCGCCGACGGGCCCGCGCCACCCCGTTGCGTCAAGCTCGCTCTTAACACCCAAACCCCGGCCAGTTTAACACCAAAACGGACCCATTGAACCTCCGTGATGACGCTCGACCCCCTAACCACCCCGACCGAGCACTGCGCCACCGTAATCGCTCGCCGGTGATCCTCGTTCACGGCAACCGCCTCGGACCGCCTATATAAAGGGGTCCCGAGCTCACTCTCGTGCACGCAGCACCTCCACTACTCACCAACACCCCGCCAGGCCACTAGGGGGACCTCGAGGAGGTCTCCTCCCCCAGCTCCGGCCGCCTCGCCCCGCCTCGGCCTCTAGCCCGATTCGTTCTGGTGAGGCCATCTCCGGCGCTCAAACCCCGTTCGTTACCCTCTCTAGCTGCCAGGAGCATAACCCCCTCTTCAATTTAACCTTTGCAGCCCTCTCCGACGAGCCCCTCGACCACCCGAGCCGCCGTCTGCCGGAGCAAAGCTCGCCGTCGACGTGGTGCTCGCCGACCGACTCCACCACCATCAACTGACGCGGAAGGGTGCCCTGAGCACGGAGGTACCCTCCGATCTCTCTGCCTCGCCGTGGATCGCCGCTGGCAACCACCGCGGCTCTCGGGCGCCGCCGAGCTCTGCCGCCCCGTTTGAACATTTGAACCTGACGGGTGGGACCCCACCGTCAGCCTCTCTGCTCTCTCTTTCGAATCGTTTTCTGGAAGCGCCTTCGGGCAGAATGTGTTTTCTCTTCGGGCTGGCGTAGTCGCTACCGAAGCGTTTTCTGTTTTTATAAAGTAGCCCCTGGAAATCTTCTGTTTCATTACAGACAAGTCCCTGGACAAAAACCCTTATAACTTTTAATCAGAAAAGTATTTTTGATTGATTCTTTTTCTGTTCACTTTAAAATTTTGTCTAGTTTTTTATCAGATTTACTTGAAAAATATTTGGTTTACCTTCTGTGCTCTCCTTGGTATTTACGTTAGCGCATATATTTTCTTTAAACCGTAGATATCGAAGGAGGTGACGAAGACGCGAACTTCACCGAGCTAGGCTCCGACTACTCTGAACCAGGCAAGCATGTTTGAACTTTTGATATGATGAGTGTCTTGGCATGTTTTGCATTTAGTTAGTTTCATGGCATGTTGGTAAGCATACCGATGAACGTTATTTTATGTGATAATAAAGTGAGTGAGTTCAATGATCCATACGTGGATGAATGTGAATATGAATGGCCATGTGTTGGCATGAGGATGGGTACGATGGCAGTGTTGTAGCATGCCAGTCTTACGCCAGACTATGTGACTTCACTGTCAAACCATATCGGTCCAGTACCCATTTCCTTCCTTGTACTACCACATGTTTTCCGCAAGGAATATGGTTTAGTAAGTTGCAAACCACTTTCATGGTACACACCAAAGAGGAGAGGCCGTGATGATGGTTCCATGGCCCTGGATTAAAGCCAGTCATCCGGTCAGGGGGCATGGGTGTTTCCGGTTGGGACCGAGAGGGGGGCACCCCTTAGAGCGCGCGTATATAAATTTGATCCCATGCTATTAGAGATTGTGATCTCCCCATCTCAAAAGTTTTTCTTGGACGATGACTAGGGTGATTCCTAGCATCGAGAGGTAGGATGGGTGTGTACCGGTTAGCTGTGTTTTCTTCCGAAACACCGTAAACGGAACTAGTCCTTCGTGACTACGGAAATCCGTTGGCTGTGGGAAAAATTTTGTACAAACTCTGCAGAGTCATATATTCCTCCGAATCATCTATTCCATGTCCAAATTCGTTCCATCCTATCCTAATCAATTGTCAGTTTTGATGACAGAGACTTCGGTGAATCGCATGAATGCTAAGTCCGGTCAAATGATTATTCCTGTGGATGGACTAACCCGTTTATTATCATGGATTAAATGTTCATTATGAGTATTATTTACTTGTGAATAAAAGCCCTTTCTGTGATGTCACTCAGACGTCCGACTGTGGCATTTTTTTAGCCCTTTCTGTGATGTCGCTCAGACGTCCGACTGTGGCATTTCTTTTAAAGCCCTTTCTGCGATGTCGCTCAGACATCCGACTGTGGCATTTCTTTTAAAGCCCTTTCTGCGATGTCGCTCAGACGTCCGGCTGTGGCATTTCTTTTAAAGCCCTTTCTGCGATGTCGCTCAGACCTCCGGCTGTGGCATTTTCTTTTTCAGCCCTTTATGTGGTGTCGCTAAGACGCCCGACTGTGGCATCTTTTCCTTATTTTTATTTGCTCACCTTTCGAGGCGTCGCTTCAGACACCCGATCAGTCTTTATTTATGTTCTGTGGGATTTCAGGCGGACTACCGCCGTTTCCCTTTTTACTCACCCCGTTATGCCAAGTTTATTTATTGTGCATTGAGGAATTAATCCTGTTGCATCCATGCATGCATTTGTTATATCTTACGTCCGAACTGTCTTGCGAGTACTTTCAAAGTACTCACTGGCTTGTTGATTTGGCCAGATGCTGACGAAGGCGATCTCATGGATGAAGAGTTCGATAGCGAGTCCGACACTTAGAGGAGTCCCAGTCAGTCTCCTGCGACCCTGGATTTGGTCACTGTTTTATATCCGCTTCCGCAACCAAATAAATTCATCGAGCCTCGCCTCGACGTTCGATGAAATGATAGACTTAGAGTCTTGTATTTCCCTTCCCGCTGTGTTTTTCCACCACCAACCTATTCATGAGTCAGTAGTATGTCTCCACACCGCTGTGCCCTGTTCGCCATTATGTATAATTATTGGCGTGCATGCAATAATTTGGTTGAGCAACCGCAGTTCAACCATGTAATATATTTTATGCTACTGGCTTATTGTATCAAGAAGTTGTTTACCAGTGAGGAGGATCTCTCTCATACTGGACTCAAAAGACTGGTTTATCAATAAATATTTTTATTGGAAAACCGGTCGTGACATCTTCACGCCAAAGTGTCCCATTAATCCTCTTCCATGCGCCTCCTGCAACAACAAAAGACGAATAGAGCTACCTGGATGGCATAGCTTGTTAGCACGGAACACAAATCCATCATTAACGACGAACTTGTTCCATGTTCTACCTTTGTTACAATTCTGCATTACATCTTTAAAATCAGCATCATGCACATATTGATCTTTGATGGTCTCCAAACCAAATATTTTGAAGTCAAGTTGTGAAAGCATAGTATAGCGACGAGACAATGCATCAACAATAACATTTTCTTTTCCCTTCTTGTGTTTAATGACATAAGGGAAAGTCTCAATGAATTCAACCTATTTAGCATGTCTACGATTCAGTTTAGCTTGACTTTTAATATGTTTCAAAGATTCATGATTAGAGTGTATAACAAATTCTTTGGGCCATAAATAATGTTGTCATGTTTCTAAAGTCCGAACAAGAGCATATAATTCTTTATCATAAGTAGAATAAATCAGACTAGGCCCACTCAATTTTTCAGAAAAGTATGCAACAGGTTTGCCATCTTGTAATAACACACCTCCTAATCCAATTCCACTAGAATCACATTCAAGCCAAAAGTCTTATTAAAATCAGGAAGTTGGAGGAAAGGAGCATCTGTCAACTTATCTTTCAATACCGTGAAGGCTTCTTCCTGTGAGGTACCCCAAAGAAAAGGCACATCTTTCTTTGTAAGCTCATTGAGAGGTGTAGCAATGGTGCTGAAATGTCTCACAAAACGCCTATAGAATCCAGCGAGGCCAAGAAAACTCCTCACTTGTGTGACCGTTTTGGGTTGCGGCCATAGCTTCAATCTTGGCTTTATCAACTTCAATTCCCTGTGGAGTAACAACGTAGCCAATAAAAGATACTCGGTCGGTGCAAAAGGTGCACTTCCCAAGGATACCAAACAAACGTGCATCACGTAAAGCAATAAAAACAGCACGTAAATGTTCCAAATGTTCCTCTAAAGATCTATTGTAAATCAGTATATCATCAAAATAGACTACCACAAATCATCCAATAAAAGCACGTAGAACTTCGTTCATTAATCTCATGAAAGTACTAGGTGCATTAGTTAACCCAAAAGCCATGACTAACCACTCATATAATCCAAACTTAGTTTTAAATGCCGTTTTCCATTCATCTCCCAATTTCATATGAATTTGATGGTATCCACTACGCAAATCAACTTTGGAGAATATTGTAGAGCCACTCTATTCATCAAGCATATCATCTAGCCTAGGAATAGGATGACGATAACGAATAGTAATATTATTAATGCCTCTACAAACAACACACATACGTGATGTACCATCCTTTTTCAGCACTAGAATAATAGGAACAGCACAAGGACTAAAGGATTCGCGTATATAACCTTTGTCGAGCAGCTCCAGTACTTGACGCATAATCTCCTTCGTCTCCTTTGGATTGGTACGGTATGGTGCACGGTTGGGTAATGATGCACCAGGAATTAACTCAATCTGATGCTCAATCCCTCGAATGGGAGGTAATCCCGGTGGCATGTCTTGTGGAAAGACGTCAGCGAACTCCTGCAAAATGTTAGTGACAGCAGGAGGCAAAGAGGAAGGCACGTCCTCAAATGAAAATAATGCCTCTTTGCACACAAAAGCATAGCAAACAGATTTGCTGAAATCTAGCTCATCAATATCAGATTTAGTGGCAAGTAAACATACATTTTTCAATTTAATTTCAAAAGCAACACTAGATGGTTTACTATTAGGCTTCATTTGTTGCTCAAATTCTTTTGCCACAATCTGATTTTCACTCTTATTTTTCTCCTGTTTTGCTTTATTAGCTCTATTAATATCATCTTTCAAAATGGAATCAGGAGTCATAGGAAGCAAAGTAATATTTTTATCCTTATGAACAAGAGTATAATGATTGTTTCTACCATGGTGTAAGGAATTTTTGTCAAATTGCCATGGTCTATCAAGTAATAAGGAACATGCTTGCATAGGTACCACATCACAATCAACATAATCAGCATATGTAGAGATACTAAAATGCACACGAACAGTACGTGTTACCTTAACCTTGCCGCTGTTGTTGAACCATTGGATGTAGTAAGGATGTGGATGTGGTCTTGTGGTGAGAGAAAGCTTCTCCACCATCTCCATGCTAGCCAAGTTGTTGCAGCTCCCTCCGTCTATGATGACGTGCACAGAACGTTCCTTCACAATTCCCTTTGTATGGAACAAATTATGCCTCTGATTTTGCTCAGCTTGTGTGACCTGCACACTCAAAACACGTTGAGCAACTAAACATTCATACCTGTCAGTGTCTTCAGGAGCCATGTATTGCGTCTCATGATCAGAATCATCTCCACCATGTTCTTCACGTGTAATAAGAGGCAAAGTCAGCTTGTGTTACACGTGAAGAACATGGTGGAGATGATTCTGATCATGAGACGCAATACATGGCTCCTGAAGACGCTGACAGATATGGATGTTTAGTTGCTCAATGTGTTTTGAGTGTGCAGGTCACACAAGCTGAGCAAAATCAGAGGCACAATTTGTTCCATACCAAGGGAGTTGTGAAGGAACGTTCTGTGCGTGTCATCATAGACGGAGGGAGCTGCAACAACTTGGCTAGCATGGAGATGGTGGAGAAGCTTTCTCTCACCACAAGACCACATCCACATCCTTACTACATCCAATGGTTCAGCAACAACGGCAAGGTTAAGGTAACACGTATTATTCGTGTGCATTTTAGTATTTCTACATATGTTGATTGTGATGTGGTACCTATGCAAGCATGTTCCTTATTACTTGGTAGACCATGGCAATTTGATAAAAAATTTGTACACCATGGTAGAAACAATCAGTATACTCTTGTTCATAAGGATAAAAATATTACTTTGCTTCCTATGACTCCTGATTCTATTTTGAAAGATGATATTAATAGAGCTAATAAAGCAAAACAGGAGAAGAATAAGAGTGAAAATCAGATTGTGGCAAAAGAATTTATGCAACAAATGAAGCCTAATAATAAGCCATCTAGTGTTGCTTCTGAAATTAAATTGAAAAGTGCATGTTTACTTGCCACCAAATCTGATATTGATGAGCTAGATTTCAGCAAATCTGTTTGCTATACTTTTGTGTGCAAAGAGGCATTATTTTCATTCGAGGACGTGCCTTCCTCTTTGCCTCCTGCTGTCACTAACATTTTGCAGGAGTTCGCTGACGTCTTTCCACAAGACGTGCCACCGGGATTGCCGCCTATTCGAGGGATTGAGCATCAGATCGACTTAATTCCCGGTGCTTCACTGCCAAACCGTGTGCCATACTGTACCAATCCAGAGGAGACGAAGGACATTATGCGTCAAGTACAAGAGATTCTCGACAAAGGTTATATACGCGAATCCCTTTGTCCTTGTGTTGTTCCTATTATTCTAGTGCCGAGAAAGGATGGTACATCATGTATGTGTGTTGATTGTAGAGGCATTAATAATATTAATATTCTTTATCGTCATCCTATTCCTAGGCTAGATGATATGCTTGATGAATTGAGTGGCCCTACAATATTCTCCAAAGTTGATTTGCGTAGTGGATACCATCGAATTCGTATGAAATTGGGAGATGAATGGAAAACAACATTTAAAACTAAGTTTGGATTATATGAGTGGTTAGTCATGCCGTTTGGGTTAACTAATGCACCTAGTACTTTCATGAGATTAATGAATGAAGTTTTACGTGCTTTCATTGGATGATTTGTGGTAGTTTATTTTGATGACATATTGATTTATAGCAGATCTTTGGAAGAACATTTGGAACACTTACGTGCTTTTTTTATTGCTCTACATGATGCACGTTTGTTTGGTAACCTTGGGAAGTGCACCTTTTGCACCGACCGAGTATCTTTTCTTGCCTATGTTGTCACTCCATAGGGAATTGAAGTTGATAAAGCCAAGATTGATGCTATTGAGAGTTGGCCACAGCCCAAAACGGTCACACAAGTGGGGAGTTTTCTTGGCCTCGCTGGATTCTATAGGTGTTTTGTGAGAGATTTCAGCACCATTGCTGCACCTCTCAATGAGCTTACAAAGAAATATGTGCCTTTTCTTTGGGGTACCGCATAGGAAGAAGCCTTCATGGTATTGAAAGATAAGTTGACACATGCTCCTTTACTCCAACTTCCTGATTTTAATAAGACTTTTGAGCTTGAATGTGATGCTAGTGGAATTGGATTAGGAGGTGTGTTATTACAAGATGGCAAACCTGTTGCATATTTTTCTGAAAAATTGAGTGGGCCTAGTCTGAATTATTCTACTTATGATAAAGAATTATATGCTCTTGTTCGGACTTTAGAAACATGGCAACATTATTTATGGCCCAAAGAATTTTTTATACACTCTAATCATGAATCTTTGAAACATATTAAAAGTCAAGCTAAACTGAATCGTAGACATGCTAAATGGGTTGAATTCATTGAGACTTTCCCTTATGTCATTAAACACAAGACGGGAAAAGAAAATGTTATTGTTGATGCATTGTCTCGTCGCTATACTATGCTTTCACAACTTAACTTTAAAATATTTGGTTTGGAGACCATCAAAGATCAATATGTGCATGATGCTGATTTTAAAGATGTAATGAAGAATTGTAACAAAGGTAGAACATGGAACAAGTTTGTCATTAATGATGGATTTGTGTTCCGTGCTAACAAGCTATGCCATCCAGCTAGCTCTGTTCATCTTTTGTTGTTGCAGGAGGCGCATGGAGGAGGATTAATGGGACACTTTGGCATGAAGAAGACGGAGGACGTACTGGCTACACATTTCTTTTGGCCAAAGATGAGACAGGATGTTGAGCGTTTTATTGCTCGTTGCACTACATGTCAAAACGCTAAGTCACGACTCAATCCTCATGGTTTATATATGCCTTTGCATGTACCTAGTGTTCCTTGGGAGGATATATCTATGGACTTTGTTTTAGGTTTACCTCGAACAAAGAAGGGGAGGGATAGCATATTTGTTGTCGTGGATAGATTCTCGAAAATGGCACACTTTATACCATGTCATAAAAGCGATGATGCTGTTAATGTTGCTGATTTGTTCTTTCGCGAAATTATTCGCTTGCATGGTGTGCCAAGTACTATTGTTTCAGATTATGATACTAAATTTCTTAGCCACTTTTCGAGATGTTTATGGGCTAAACTAAACTGCTTTTTAGTACTACTTCTCACCCCCAAACTGATGGACAAACTGAAGTAGTCAATAGAACATTGTCTACTATGCTTAGAGCTGTCTTGAAGAATAATAAGAAAATGTGGGAAGAATGCTTCCCTCATATTGAATTTGCTTATAATCGTTCATTGCATTCTACTACTAAGATGTGCCCTTTTGAAGTTGTGTATGGTTTCCTACCTCGTGCGCCTATTGATTTGTTGCCTCTTCCATCTTCGGAGAAGGTTAATTTTGATGCTAAGCAACATGGTGAATTGATTTGAAAAATGCATGAGTTAACTAAGGAAAACATTGAGCGTATGAATGCTAAATATAAACTTGCTGGAGATAAGGGTAGAAAACATGTTGTGTTTGCACCTGGCGATCTTGTCTGGTTACATTTGCGTAAGGATAGATTTCCTGATTTCCACAAATCAAAGCTAATGCCACGTGCTAACGGACCTTTTAAGGTGTTAGAGAAAATAAATGATAATGCATATAAACTTGAGCTGCGTGCAGATTTTGGGGTTAGTCCCACTTTTAACATTGCAGATTTGAAGCCTTATTTGGGAGAGGAAGATGGGCTTCCGTCGACTTCATTTCAGGAAGGGGAGGATGATGAGGACATGAATACCATTGTTACACCCACAGCCCCTGCTTCTATACATACTGGGCCAATTACTAGAGCTCGCGCACGCCAATTAAATTACTAGGTACTTTTGTTTCTTGGTAATGATTCTAATGTCCATGAGAATATGATGCTGCCTAAATTGGATACATATGTTTTGCTTACAAATGAAGGGCCTAGCTTGGAGAAGGATGAACATTGGAGCAAGAACAAGCATGGAGATGATGTCATGTGCAAGCGGAACAAGAACGGAGTTACAAGTGATGATTTCATGGCATCGAAGCCACCATAATGTGTGCATGAAGCCTTGGACGAAATATACAAGATACCACTTCATAACTTTCGTCCAGAGGCTATTCTAGGTGCTGCGTCACCTTATTATTGTGTCAGGCCCATGTATTTTCGAAATACTTTAGTATAGGCTGTTTCTAGAGTCCGTATGTGTGGGGAAACAAGAGATAAGGTTGGTTTTGGACCCCTTCCCCAAGGGCCACGAAATTCCCCCCTCTTCCTCCATATATACAACCCTTAAGGCATCGTTTAGACTTTGGGTTTTGTTTAGATTAAAGTTCACCATAGCTGCAACTTCGCGTACTTCGTTTGTGTTCAACGACCACACAAAGGCATCACAGAACCCCACCTTGATCAATAAAGCTTTCCTCTTATATTCGCAATATCCAGATTGCAATCTTAGTTTCTTGCTTGTTCTTCGTTCGCCTGCAGGAAACAGACCTTTGTGGTCAGGTTGATCGTGCTCCGGCGTGGTCAATAACCTCTCGGAGTTGGTTTAGCGATTGCTAAGGCGCGACGTCCTCGCACGTTCGTAGTTGGATTGTCATAGTCGACTTCCTCCAAAATGATAGCCACCATCTCATCAAAAGATGGGACACCTTTGCCTCTATCAGGAGATGTCCGGTTGGGGTACCTGGCAGGATCCGCCTGAGGGGCCATGTGGCCATGCTGATTGTGGCGGGCATCAGTTTTCTGATAGCAGCAAGGGCGAGGTGGCTGAGGGGGGCATCGTCCACCAGCATGGTAGTACACGGCTCCCGTCCCTGCCGGTGACCCGCGAGCAAAGGTGGATGATTTGGTTTAATGGGGAGAGGTAAGTGCATTTACTCTTTTTGTACTTTTGCCATCATGTTTCTTCAAACATATAATGCATTGTCCTTGTTATACTGCAGGAGTTGGGACCACGCTCAGGATGTCGGCAGGCCCAACCAAGTCCTTGGTGTGATTTGCCAGCAAAACTTCCCGGGGTTTGTCACGTTGCCCAGTGAGGGTCAACTTCTAGATCTAGGACTGAGCTGGGAGCATTACTTGGCTGCCCGACCCCGCTGGAGGAGATGATCGATGGTGTCTTGTGCCACATGAGGGCCGACATGGTGATCAGAACGTTTTGGGTAATTTCTCCTTTACATAATTAAAAATCTTTGAATAAGATTAGTTATTGTACTAATCAATGTTGTGTCGTTTGATTGCAGACCTTCTACAGGTGTGAGGAGGGATACGAGGAGACCTGTGAACGGGTTATCGATGCCGAGTGCAGACGCCTACTACAAAATTTACGACATGAGGCTCGAGTGCAGGCTGTTCGAGACTACTTCGCCTTGCGTGGTGTTCGGAAGCCCAAGAAGAAGTGCCGCGGAATTTTTTGAACAAGAAGCAGTACATGACGGTAATTGCCTATATTCTTAAGGCGTTGTTCTTAATTTCGTTGATTTGATTTGTAGGCGTAGTGCTCAAGTTTCTCTTTACTAACTTAGGTTCCCCAGAGATGGTGTGCGCATAAGATGGATTGTTGGGAGGCATTGGTGGATGATCACTCTGAAGCTGGTCCAGCATGGAGCGGGCCTCCTCCAGGGCCCCGGACACTGTGGAAGCACCATGGCCCAACGGCATGAAGGGTGGAAGAAGAGGCGCTCCCGGCACCAGGACTGGTGGAGCTGTAGCAGTAGGAAGGACCGGGGGCTCCGGAGGCCTTGCGTCTTCGGTAGTCGCATCGGGGATGCACGCCGCCAGGGTCAGCTCTGCCGCGGGAGCCATTTCCTCTCGAAGCTGGACCTCGAAGCTTCGAGAGGGCGGTGCTGGTGCAGGAGCCACAGGAGCAGCTGTGCCCCTCTACGCCGGAACCGCGGCGACCGCCGCAGCACGCTTGGCCTCGACGGCCCCAACACCCCCCTTCTTCTTCTTCACCACCGACTGCAGTCTAACATCAAATGAAGATACTAAGTACCACGACGAAATCCAAGAGCAAGGTCAAGAAGGAGCACTTACTGGTCTGTGGTGATGTAGTTCCTCTTCAGGCTCGTCAGTGTGGGCTTCACGGGTACGGGCGGCACTATGTTTTTGGGTGCAGGTGAGCATGCGGTCGGCACCAGCCAGGTTTTCACGTCATTCAATTGCGATTGAAGTTGAGCAGTGGTGTCCTGTATGTACACCGGTTCAAAATCATGTTCATATTTGGGTTACAGAAATGAAATCCCAAGCGTTTTGCAAGCAAAAACACTCGGCACTTGCGGGCTAATGAGTACAGAAAAATTATTCGCATAAGGTACATATAAACAAGTCCCAAGCACTTTGCAAGTAAGAGCACTTGGCACTTGGGGGCTAATGCATATTGCTCGCGTTTCATTATTGTTTTATGATGACCTGGTTGTGTTGTAAACAACAACAGTCGGTTCATGGGGGCTACACAAGTAAGCTTTCATCTATAAGCAATGGTGAACAGTGCCGGTTCATTCGTGCTGATTAAACCGGCCCTTGGGGGCTACGGATACAGTTGTTAAAGATCTGATTTAACTCAGATGGTGCAAGCCGGATTTTGAAGGATGCTATTTAAGGGTACTATTTATACTCATGGTTATTCTAAGTCTACAACATATTCAAACCTATCATACACAATAGACTTGGGGCTGATATGATATAACTCATTAAAGAAGGAGTTCATACATACAATTTTTGATGCATTTGCTTCACCATGTCAACTTCAAGGTCGCGGCTGGTGTGCACTTGATTGAGATAACCAGAGAATACTTCACTAATGCTCAGTTGAGAGTAGTTGGCAACGTCAAATGTCACTTTTTGCTTCTCAATATATTCTTCTTTGGCGGAGTGTTTGGCCAAGACAGTAGGTTTTCCCGGCTCTCTAAAGCCGGTGCTAGTGATCATCACGTCATCGACATGTGTTCCAGCCGGTTTAATTGGGCTTGATGATTCAGTATTTAAAGGATTGTTGTTTGTCTGGTTAACGGCAGGGTCATGAATTTCTTGTGGAACATCACGAACAAGTTCTACTGGTTGTGGTACAGAGGTGTCAGACGCTGGAATTTGTTGCTCCGGCTCAGGGACTTTGGTGTCTTCAGCCGGCTTGATCACCATTGCCTTCTTGCTAGTTTTTGCTTTACCACTGCATGAGTTATGAGGGGTCAGTACAAAGATAAGAACCCAAGGAGGAAGAAAATAATAAATAATTGTTGTTGCCCAGGGGCAGTTTTGAAAGCCAGCAGCTGGGTCTGTGATGAGTCGCCGGAAGAGGAGCGAGAAGTCTCCTGATAGTTTGAATCGGAAGAATTAAGTGGCTGGTGAATGAGACCCGCCAGAGGATAAAAAGATTTTAAATTTGGGATGACCTCGCTTTGACGTTTCCTTGGAGCTGGAATATTTAGTAAGCTGGAAGATAACTCTTCACCTCCACTGGTCCGAGTTTGTCGCCGGTTCTCGTGCTGTTGTTGCTTCAAAATAACAAAGTGAGGATCCAGATGAGCTAAGGGGTGTGAAAAGCTTACTTTGCGGGTTACTCTTCGAATTTTCTGTCTTGGCAAAGGTTCTGAGTCGGAGGAAATGATAGTTACCTCTTCCTCGACCGCTTGACTAGCCCCCGTGTCATCCTGATGATAGTCAATGTCAATAAGATATTTGAAAAAGGAGCCAAGGGAATCAAGAGCTACCTCCAACTCAGAGCTGTCGTCCATTTCAAACAACTGGGAAGTACTTAATTTCTTCTTGTTCTTCTTGGCGGTTCTCTTGACGGCTTTCGTTTTGTCCCTGTCTTTCCTAGCAACTTCATGGTCATATTCTTTATTCCAGAAATCGGATTCAGCCTGTAAAAATCTTCAATGGTTGAGTTAATAGAACATTTGAATAATAAGGAAAATAAGTGATTTAGAGACTCACATCTGGTGCCAGGTTAGATTCGCAGAAAGGGTTCAATCCCACTTTGATGTAGTCTTCTAGGCTCTTGTTCAGAAGGGTCTTTGTCATTTCATGGACTTCATTATCAGTTAAAGAATCGGAGTTGTGGCGCAGTGGATCCTTTGCATCACCCGTATAAGTGCACATTAAGCAGGATCGTCGGCTGAAGGGTATGATTCG
Source organism: Triticum aestivum (assembly GCF_018294505.1). Classification (NCBI taxonomy): domain Eukaryota; kingdom Viridiplantae; phylum Streptophyta; class Magnoliopsida; order Poales; family Poaceae; genus Triticum; species Triticum aestivum. The sequence continues at coordinate 337,145,006 of NC_057804.1, forward strand.
CCAGGAAACCCAGCACCGAACCAAGTCAACTCTAGTTAACCCATTCCCCAGTAGGGCTTTGGCCTTTGCAATAGTGGGTGCAAGTTTGGCATGCTCAACAGCGGTAAGCTTTTCAGGAAGATGATGTTTTTGATTGAGTCGCTGGACACGATGACCCGGTAGTGCATTCTCATCAGCCGGAGAGGTGTTTTTACAATAAAACCATGTCTGGTTCCAATCTTTGGGGTGGCTTGGCAAGTGGGCATAGGGGAAGATAGCATCTCTTCTCCGTTCAATTGAGACCCTGCCAAGTTCTAAGCTAAGGTCATTGGTAAATTTGTTCTGCCGGTTCAAATAAAAATATTCCCTGAAGAGTTCAACACTGGACTCCTCTTGAAGGTATACTTCATAGAATACTTGAAAGTTACAGATGTTTGATACGGAGTTGGGTCCGATATCTTGAGGATGCAGTTGAAAGAAGTGCAAAACATCTCAGAAATACTTTGATCCAGACAGTGAGAAGCCCCGGTTCATATGATCAGTAAGAATAATGACCTCACCATCCCGCGGCTAACGTTTTTTTATCAGTTAGCTTGGGAGCACGCCAAGACAGGACATCTTTTGCGCGCAAATAGCCGATTTTGACAAAATCTTCAAGTGTATTTTTGCTGAAAATAGAAGGAACCCAATTGCATGCGATGACGAGAAAATATGGCCGGTTTAAGTTTATTTGCTAAGTTGGAGATAAAAGTCAACATAATATATTGGCAGCTTAAATGGGGCCTAATGACATATGACTAGCTATAACTGGAGATGTAAGCCGCCATGACAATACTAGTAGTTAGGATCTGTCAAGAAGAAAGATTCTACTAAGTGTTGGATAAACATGTTTTACACATTGATACAGCCAGGTTTGGATCTGACGCGGTTCGGAAAAGAAAAATAAAAACAAATCCTAGTATTGCAGCAGCGGAAGAGCTAGTATGTTGGTAAGTTTTCTGCATCTGGGAAGCATATTTAGTGATTAACAGAAGGTATATAAACAGATTCCGCCTATTATAAGGGGCATCTTTGATCCAAGTAAGGACTAAGTAGAGGTATAATGAAGAACAATGAAGAACTCAAATAACTTCAGAAACCCTAATGGAGATCCATGGTGGGGAGGTTAAGATGCTTACTGGGTCCGCTGAGCAGCGAAGAGGCGCGGCGGTTCTCTGGTCTCGTTCAGGTCGATGCAGCGACTGGTGTCGAGGAAGTTGGCGAGGTCGGCGGCGACGGTGTTCAGATGCGCAGATGTGTCACAAGGTTGAAGATGAGAAGGCAGGGGGGAGAATGAAAAGGAACCCTTGGCCCTATTTATAAGGCTAGAAGGACAAGTGACATGCGCGGGAATCAAGGAGACCAAAAAATGGATATGTGACGGTGCAGACGCCTCAATTTTCGGAGCTTCATTAAAAGAAAAGATTTAATAAGATTTAGGTTTTGTGTAATATTAATGACAGGTGACGTCACGGCGGGTTACCACAATCGTAGGAGATGACGTCATGGCGGGTTATGAGATCTCGCAAGAATAAAGAAGGAAGGATTTTTCTAAGTGTTGAAGATTGACATGAACGAGTTTAAATCAATCTGGGGCCTAATGTTGGTGATCTGACTATTGGGTATGACCCAGGAGGGGCTGGGTCATACCTATGGCGGTTCATCAATACAAAGCCCATGAGGATGTCGAAGATGGGGGTTCATGAAGCAAGGGCCTAAACCGCCATATGTGTATGACTTATATTGCAAGGCAAGTATATTTAGTCAACGTACCGGGCACGTTGTTTATGAGCCAGCCGGGACTCCGTGAGCCGCTGGGCGTCAACCTGTGTATATAAAGGGACGACCCAGCGACGGTTTTGGGAAAGAAACAAGAGATTGAAAGCTAGGTCAAGCATATTCGCTTCCTGGTAATCGAAACATAAGCAATACCACCTCAAAATGGATTAGGCCTTTACCCTCATCGCAAGGGGCCGAACCAGTATAAACTCCTTGTGTCCTTTGTCCCGTTTAACCCCTTTAAGCTAACCTAGTTGCGATGGCTCCACGACTAAGTCCTCACACTAGGACATCTGTTGTGAAAATTCCATGACAACCATAAAGGGACTACTCTGGATTGGAGAGGCTGGATGCATCGTTTTATCGCAATGGCCATGACTTCAATGATGGAGAGTCCGGAATGGGAAAGTAGTCTGACCTTGCTAAGCCGTCTCATTACCTCTGCACTGTCCTCTTTCTTGGGGGACTTGGGACGCTAGTTGAGTAGCTTCTTCAGAGGGGCACTGGAAAATTCAGGAAGTCCGCATCCAAGTGGGTCTGGAAGGGGAAGATCCTCGATGTAAAACCATTCCAAGGACCACTCTTCAGACCCCCTTTTTGGAGTCCCAACAGGGTAGCCGGATCCGGCTATGCGCCATACTTCAGCGCCACCCACTTAGAATATAGACCCTCCGCCCTGATGGCAGGGGACGAGGCAAAAGAACTTTGTCCATAGTACAAAATGAGCCTCGCAACCTAAAAATAATTTGCAGAGAGCGACAAAGCTAGAGATGTGCAGGATAGAACTTGGTGTGAGATTGTGTAGCTGGATCCCATAGACTTCCAATAGACCTCTAAGGAAGGGGTGGATTGGGAATCCTACGTCCCTCGGAAGGAACGAAGTAAAGCACACCCTCTCCTCATGGCTGGGGTTGGGCAAGTTCTCTGCTAACACATCATCGCCCATAGAAGCTAATGTCGCCTGCACGGAGACTAGATCCGCAGGGGGGGTATCCTTGCATCTGAAGTCGACTCAGCTGATGGTGGGATACCAAGCAACTTCGCCAATCCCCCTCTTGAGGGCCATGGGGATGCGAGGAGGAGCCAAGGGCGCTTGTCATGGTTTGAAGTTTTTTGTGGTTTGCTCCGGTACTCTTTGGGCGATGTGAGGTGACGTTTGGGGATCTAACTTCGTTATATAGACGTCACCCGCGCCTGGTAAGGGGTTCAATTGTAAAAAAACTACAGACCGTTCGCATTCATTCAATGCATGGAAATCCAGGCGACAACAGGATGGAATCATAAAGACTGGGCTCAGAAGCCGGTGCTGGACTATCATCAATCCAGAGTATGGTGAAGAACCCGCCTTGCAAAGCCGAAGACATGAATCCGCATACTACATCATCATTGAAGGCAAGTTCGGGGGCTACTGAGGGAGTCCTAGTTTTGGGGGTCCTCAGGTGTCCAGCTGGAGGATGCAGGCCGAACTAAATGTGTCGTGAAGATAAAGCTAAAAGGCCATCCTCCCTGCTCAGGTAGGACTCCTATGTGTGTGGACTGCAAGATTAGAGTTTGGATGTATTGTTTCCTTCCCTTGTGAACCGACTTTGTACATACCCTAGGCCCCTCCGATGTGTATATAAACTGGAGGGTCTAGTCCGTAGAGGCTATCATAATACTCATAGGCTAGACAAGCTAGGGTTTAGCCATTACGATCTCGAGGTAGACCAACTCTTGTAACCCCTATACTCATGGAATACAATCAAGCAGGACATAGGGTTTTACCTCCTTTAAGAGGGCTTGGACCTGGGTAAACATTGTGTCCCTTTGTCCATTGTTACCATCGATCATTAGACGTACAGCTGGGCCCCCCTACTCGAGATCTACCAGTTTTGACACCGACAGCCACTAACAGGCCGAAACGATTACCGGGCCGAACTGGTAAATGGACATACATGCTGGAATACAAACCTGGCTTATAATGGGCCCAAAAGAACAGTGGCCTGTTAACGGGCCTAATCTGATATGGGTTGTAATTTAGCCCAAAACATGACATGTTGTGAACGGGCGAGATCTGATATGGGCTGTAATTTGACCCAAAACATTGTAGGATGTTAACAGGTCGTCCCAATTCTGAAAAAATAATGGTGGGCCTTTAGATAGGCCAGCCGTTTACCTTAAATGGGCCACTGTTGGGCTGAGCCACGTGTCGACATATCATAGGCATCTTCCGTCCATTATAGGGATGCCATCTGTCCCAACGATGAGTCGACACGTGGATCCTCCCACGAATGAGAATTTTACACATGGAAAATCCTCATTTGTCCGGGCTGTTAACGGGTTATCGGATGCAAACTAGAACACAATAGCTTAACGGCGACCCATTACGGTGGATGCCACGTGTCGGTTACCCTTAACGAAAACACTTCCATGATGCACCATTTATCGTCATGGAGCTGGAAACTTCTGTGATGATAATTTTGGTATTGTCATGGAACACTTCTACGATAGCATAGGTATGACTATCATGATGTTGTCATAAAATCGTTAGGGATGTACATGCAAGACAGAAAACGTGACCTACCATGACAAGCACATATCATCACGGAAGTGTATTTTGTAGTGAAGCAATCGATAGTGGTCCTATAGAGACCAATGATTTTCGTTTTTGTTCCGAGGTTGATCAACCCATGTGTGCCGCGCGTGGGGATTGTGCCGAGGTGCGAGCCTATCGCGCTTCAATTTGTTGTGACAGATCGAATCTATCTTTCTTGATGCCAGCCAAGCATCTTCGATGTTAGAGAATTTCGACACCAGGTCGGATCGCTCCGGAAGTGCTTGAACACAACGGTGGTTGAGGGCATTCAAAACACATGTATCTTTGCATCTGCATTGAAAGGCCGCCATTATATCTGATTCCTAGTAGTCTAGTATGTTGTCTTTAACAGACAAAAGCCTATCCCATAATTGTCCGATCAATTCGTCATGCAGTTGTCGTACGTAGGCAAGATCCCAAACATTGGGAGGGCCTGGATTATCAGGATGATACTCGTTGTGGGAGGTCAGTGGGAGAGGGATTTCAGTCTCTATGGACCATGGGCTTGACGTCCTGACGTTTTCAGCCCACGAAGGGCGCACAGCCGCCGGATCAGGCGAGCTAATTTGAAGATCAGACTTGTCGACCATTTCTGGCCAGCCTCTATCAGAATAACTTACAGGAAATACATTGGCCCTTCGCCCTCTACGGGGAGTTCGGTCGAGGTAGAAAAAGGGTCATGGATGGCTTCTTGCTTGTGAAGGAGGAAGTGTGTCCCCACGATGGGGGTTTTGAGCATGGGGACTGTGCCTTGGAGATTGGAGTCATTGACCGACGAGCCCATCGATCCTTTGCTAACCTTCATAGCGGAGATCTCAATGAAAGTACTATTGTTGGTGTAAAATATGGCAGATCTCAGGTTAGGGGGTCCCGAGTCGTGGATCTCAGATCGGTGGTAATAGGAACAATGGAGATGATGTTTACCCAGGTTCGGGCCCTCTTGATGGAGCTAAAACCCTATGTCTCGCTCTTGTTTATATTGATGCAGATGTATCGAGTATAAGCTTGATCTACCTCGAGATCGTAAGTTGTGTTCTAACCCTATGGCTAGGTGGATGTAATTGGGATTCCTCCCTCTCTACGGGCTAAACCCTCTGGCTTATATACATGCCAGGTAGGGCATCTAGGGTTACATGGTCAGTACCCAGGGGCGCAAATACAGTCGGTAGGAGATATCTTGGAGTGTACATCAAGTCTTTGGCAGGCGCAGTCTTGATGCGTCATGTTGCTATCTGAAAGCACAAGTTCTCCCTGGGTGATTTTGGTAATTAATGTCAACATATCTCTTATCTAATTGATACTTTTATCTAGTATATTTCAGACAAGTTCAACAATGGCGTGGCAAGGACAAGAGGATGTGGAACCCCTTCAAAATGCTAAGGACAAGGATTGGCAAAAGCTCAAGACTCTACATTTTTGGTTAAGTAATCCAAGATCACATTGAGTCCATAGGAAAGCCAATACTATTAAACGGGGATGAGGTGTTGATTAATGATCAACTTGCTCAAAGTGCTTAGTAATATTGGTCCAAAACCCTCAGCCACTTTCTCTATTCAAATATGTCATAACACTAATTACAAACTCGGTCCCATTGAAATCTTCCATCCGGAGCCACCGAGTTCATTCTAACATAGCCACAGCCAAAACCATAATAGTTCAGTCACACCAATATGGATCTCGGTCCAACCGAGATGGCCTTGCCAACACTCTGTTGCTTGTTAAAATTATTTCAGTCTCACCGAGTATTGCAATCGGTCTCACCGAGATGGATTGCCAACTCTCTATTGCCTTATTATTTCACTTTGGTCTCACCAAGTTGATGCAATCGGAGCCACCGAGACGAGGTTTGCCCTAAGCCCTAGCACATCGGTCCCTCTGAGTTGTTCCCGTTGGTCCCACCGAGATTCCTAATGTTCATATTCTTGAACAGATTGGTGCCACCGAGTTTACTGATCGGTGCCACCGAGATGAGTCAAAAGCGTGTAACAGTTGGATTTTGTGCGAAGGCTGTATATACCCCTCCACCCCCTTCTTCTCATGGAAGAGAGCCATCAGAACGTGCCTACACTTCCAACATTCATTTTGTGTGAGAGAACCACCTATCCATGTGTTGAGATCAAGAGATTCCATTCCTTCCATTTGAACCTTGATTTCTAGCCTTCCCCAAGTTGCTTTCCACTCAAATCCATCTTCCACCATATACAAATCTGTGTGAGAGAGATGAGTATTGGAGAGACTGTCATTTGAAGCACAAGAGCAAGGAGTTCACCATCAACACACCGTCTATTACCTTTTGGAGAGTGGTGTCTCCTAGATTGGTTAGGTGTCACTTGGGAGCCTCCCACATGATGTGGAATTGAACCAAGAAGTTTGTAAGGGCAAGGATCTCACCTACTTCATGAAGACCTACCTCAGTGAGGAAAGTCCTTCGTTGGTGATGGCCATGGCGGGATAGACAATGTCGTTTCTTTGTGGACCTTCGTGGGTGGATCCCTCCATGGACTGGCGCTACCGTTACCCTTCATGGGTTGAAGTCTCCATCAAGGTGGACGTACGATAGCACTACCTATCATAACCACGCCAAAAATTCTCTGCGTTTGCATTGCGTTTGCACACTCCAATCCGATCACTCTACATTCTTGCAAACTGCATGTTTTACTCTTTCCGCTGCCTATACTCTTGTCATGCTTTCTTGAGATGTATTGGATGCCCTTTAACTTGTGCTAAAATCAACCTTAACTTGAAGAAACTAAAAACTGTCACTTTTACTTGTTAAGGGTATAATCACCCCCCTCTAGACCCATCTTCTCGATCCTTTCACCACGGAAGTCCACCTTAAATAGAACAAGGGCCCACCGCCCCATCCAAGAACTATGGGTCGACTAGGTTAGTACCCCAATTCTAGGAGACCGTCAGTCATTTTATGAAATCTTTTTAAAATGTGTCCATTTTGTGTTAATTTTTTTTATAAGGGTCATATTTAGGACCCTAATAAGTGCCACATGTATGTGTGGGACGAAGCAATTCCGCCCTGACATTTTTTGATGCAAATTTAGTTACCCAAGGCTGGAAACTTTATTTGTGAAGCGTGACAACTTCTTTAGTTGTGAACCATGGCAAGTTTCGGTTTGAATGGGAAGTTTCAGTTTTTTTGTGTTTTTTAGGATGGTAATTTTAGTTGTAAAAACGTCAGGGCGGTGTCACTTCATGCCACATGCGTGGCAATTATCATTTGAGATGCGTTTGGTTTCTTGCATTAGGCCTAGCTAGGCCCGGGCGGGCAGTTTTCAGCTTGTTTTGTTACCTGGCCCGCATCTAAATCTTGGCTTGCACAAATCTTAAAGCAGTGCTCGGCCAGGCCTGCTAGGAACTGCAGAATTGGCAGTTTCCAGTTAGCCAGGATTAAGCGATGCAGGGGAGGGGATGTCACGCCCAATATGCGATCCTATCCGAGAGGAACTCGAGATCCCACCAAGGATAGACCCGCATATTGAAACGCTTTTGCAAGGTGGATTTCATTACATCGTACCATTACATAATTGACGGGGATACATACAAAAGTCATACAATGCCACAAGAATACAACAACATCATACCTAAGAGCAACAACAGACTACAGATGAAACACAGACATAAATCCAAACGATTTCCACCCTGCTAGCCCAGGCTGCCGACCAGGAACCTATCCCTCAATTGAAAAAGAAACAGAAGAAGAACTTTAAAAGAAGTAACATTGCTCCCATGTCATGACCATCACATTACCTCTACCTGCCACTTTTGTTGTAGTAATCTGTGAGCCACGAGCAGCAATCCCATTACCATGGGTATCAAGACTAGCAAAGCTTAATGGGCATGGAATGGATAAGTGGTGAGGTTGCAGCAAGCGACTAAGCATTGTATGGTGGCTAACTTATGAGTATAAGAATAAGATGAGAAGCTACACAAATGGTCGCAAACTAGTAATGATCACTAAGTGATCCTGAACTACTTACGTTCAAACATAACCCAACCATGTTCTCTTCTCGAACTCACCCGAAAAGAGACCATCATGGTTACACACACGGTTGGTGTATTTTAAATCGAGTCTGGTGTCAAGTTCTTACAACCGGACATTAAAAAATTCCCATCTGCCACATAACCGCAGGCATGGCTCTCAAAAGTTTAAACCCTGCAGGGGTGTCCCAACTTAGCCCATGACAAGATCACGATCCGCGGAGACAATCCTCCATCGCGGGACATCCGACCAGACTCGGGATCCCGGTGCACAAGACATTTCAACAATGGTAAAACTAATCCAACAAGACCTCTCAACGTGCCGATACCCTGATAGTAGCTGCGCGTATATCGTCTCAAGCCACAACGGATGAGCTAAGTGTACAGGTACCAAAATACCCCAAGTTGGCAAGGGGCGGTCCCCCCTGTTTATGTGGAATTACTCCTCGGGTTCATGATGCCATATGCCAATTAATTAATTCAGTATTATTATGTAGGCAAATGTTAAAACCAATGTTAGGCCTGGCTGGAAGAGTTTTATTCAAAGCGAACTGTCGAGAGGGCCCCAGAAACCCTCATCGTGTTAGGGATGCAATATCAAGGAACATAACACCGGTATGACAGAAACTAGGGTGGCAAGAGTGGAACAAAACACTAGGCATAAGGCCAAGCCTTCCAGCCTTTACCAAATATATACGTGCGTTAATGAAATAAGAGATATTGTGATATCCCAAGATATCCATGATATCCATGTCCCAACATGGAGCAACCTGCAACTGCACCTGCAACTAGCAACGCTATAAGAGGGGCTGAGCAAAGCGGTAACATGGCCAAACAATGGTTTGCTGGGATGGTGGAAAAAGGTTAGAGGTTGTTTCATGGCACATAGGGAGGCTTGATAAACAAGTGGTAGGAAGCACGACATAAAGATAGCATCGAGACAACTAGCATAGCAATGATAGTAGTGACATCCAGGGTAACGATCATCTTGCCTGAAATCCCGCTAGGAATAAGATCGAGTCCATGAAGTGATGAAGTCACGTAGATGAACCAAGTGTAGTCGAACGAATCCTCACGTCGCAACGAAACATGAACTATCGAGAAGAAGCACAACCGGCAAGAAGCAAACAACATGGCAAACACACAACACGTAAACATGGCATGATTCTCAACCAAGATGATGCATGACAAGGCTATATGATGCTACTCATGGCAAGAGATGATGTATACAAGAATAACACACCAAGACAAGTTTAAATGAGACTAGAAACAAAATATAACAATTCCGGTAAGTCCTCATATGCAATTTCTGAAATTGGTCCAGATCTGAATAACACATTATGTTCAAGTTGTTAAACAACAAGTTAAGATGCACCATGATGATCTACACGAGATTCTAGTCAAGTTACAAATAAAGTTCATTTAATTCGGAGCTATGGCTTAGAAGATATGAGCAAAACAAGTTAAACATGACATTGATGCAAAATACATCCAAACATCAAGCACACACCTCAAAACATGGATACAACATGATAATATGAAACTACATTCAAAATCAATCAAGTTTCATATAAAGAATGCTCAAAACGGAGCAATAGTTCATCACATACACCCAAAACAAGATATAACAATCTACCCAAGACTACTAGGCATTTCGCAATCATCAAAACAACATGCTACAGGAATCATACATTGAAACAAGTACATGGCATCAGTGTACACATAACAAAGAGCAAATAGTATCAAGGCATCATATTCATATGGATCATGGACTAGTGGGAACCAACAAGACAAGATTGAATGTTAAAACTGTTTCAGCAAGTGTAAAACAGCAACATTATGATAGCATGTTTTCAAGCATGGAACATAGCTCATATGAAGTACAAAATTATCAAACGTTCCATGTGGACACATTACCCATAGAATACATCAAAACATGTAAGTGGGGCATCTGGAAAAGAGGCATATATTAATTATTATACAGCTCACAACATGGCATCACGAAGTTAACAGAAAACTGGAACATCATTTAGGCATGTTCATGGCAACGAAAACATATGTTACAGGACATATATGAGGCCTCTAATGGCACGAAATTATAGAGAATAACATGTAAATCAAATCATGTCAACTAATCATCTCCATAATATGCATGTATTTGATGGTAGCATCAAGCAAACATAGCAACATGATATGACAGATTTAGACTTGACAGAATATTAACAACAAGTAGCTCACTTCACAAGCTTGATGCACTCACTACAGGGCATATCAAAATACATGAATTGAACCACTGCAAAGATGGCATAATTATGCTCCTAAAACATGTTGACATGATGCTCAAAAGAAAATCACACAAAATGATATGAAAAATGACGAAATGACAAGTTATAACCGTTTTCAGCATTTAACATCAGAAAGCACTTTTGCAACACATATTATGATATCTATATGAACTCAACCAAACAAGAAAATGGAAGCAACATGTAGAGCATGAAGGGCACTCCATTTGCATATCAAGATCATCATCATAGGATCAACAGGGACAAAGTTACACCACTCACAAGATGCATACATGATGTTAACAGGCATGAGTTTTCAACAGTTCATATCACTTGGTAGTTTTGCAACGATGATTAAGGCATCAAGATGAACAATAACATGAATGCAAAAAGGAGCCACATGCACACAGTTACAAGTTGACAAAGATGCACACATGTAACTGATGAAACTGAGGACTTGATCATTTTTCTGGAAAAAAATGGACGGGCGCGGGATAACTAATCTACCCATGGGCACTAGATAGGGGTGCTGATGTAGGGTGGAACCCTAAGTGGACGATCTTTCACGTTTGGAGTGGATCCTACGGGGAATCACGAAGAACACGCGGAAGCACAAAGGGGAAACATGGGGAAAACGAGACAGAGAATCACTAAACCGACATAGAATCAATCACAAGAGTGCTAGATCACCGACAACATAGAGCGACATAAGATCCACAGTCAACTAAGGTAAGGATACAAAGGAACAGTTCTTCTCCGTACGGAGGTCTTGATGCTCTTCCCTAGAATGGGGTCTTGAATCCGCTTGGGGGATCTTCTTCGAAGAGGTCCTGAGCTCCAAGGAGAAGTAGCCAAGTGGATGAGCAAGGCTCTCACACAAAATATGAGCTAAACCTATGATACCCGTACCAGGAGGTGGGGGCGTCCTATTTACAGTGTTAGTGGAAATGGAAGTCAAAGTGAAGGGATACAAGGGCTCCAGCCCAAGGGTGCGGTCACTCAGGTGTCGGTCATCCGGAAGGCGTCGGACGTCCAGTGGCTCGGGACGGTCCAGACGTCCGGTCGGGCTCGGGCGTCCGTAGAATCAGCTCTGTCGTGGGCGCGTCGGACATCCGGAGGGGGTCGGTCGTTCGGAGCTTCGTGCCGGTCCGGACATCCGGAAGTCATCGGTCGTCCGTAGATTCGGTTTGGGTGTGCATCGGCCGGACGTCGGTGGTCTCGGTCGTCCGAAGATTCGGTTCGGGTGCCCAGCTGTCGGACGTCCGGAGGGCATCGGTCGTCCGTGGCCTGGGACTCGTCGGATGCCCGGGCTTGGTCGGACGTCCGATGCCTGTAGCTTCAGCAACATCTCTTCTTCTTCTTCAACATGCTTGGGGTCCTCGCCGTATTGGCTCTTGCAAGTAGTTGATCCTTGGCTCACCTCCATATACCTGATTACACATAGAGTCTCCGAATGAGGTATAGTCATGTCTCGTGAGTAGGAAGAGGGAGTTCGGAGAGGAGCGAGTTCAGCTTATCTTCGATAGACTTAGCTCGGGCTCTTATCATGGGTCCAAGTGGTGTTGAGGGATATGTAGGCACGTCCATTGGGATGAGTGAGGGATGCTCCGCATCATCTCCCCCCCCCCCTTGGGAGATATCCGACCTCGGATCAAAAGGTGCATCTCCATGGGAAGGTTCGAGGTCCTTGACGTTGAAGATGTCGCTTAGATTGTACTTGCCTCGTGGTAGGTCGATCTTGTAGGCGTTGTCGTTGTAGCGTGCTAGAACCTTGAAAGGTCCATCGGCGCGAGGGAGAAGCTTGGGCTTGCGTTCGTTGGGGAAGCGGTCCTTGCGAATGTGTAGCCATACTAGATCACCAATGTTGAATACCATGGGTTGCTTGTTGATGTTGAGCTTGGTCGTGAGGCGTTGTACTTGGTGCTCGATGGTGTGCCTTGTATCTTCATGCACCTTCTTGATGTAGCTTGCACGGGCACTTGCGTCGAGGTTGGTTCGCTCTTGTAGAGGAAGAGGTAGAATGTCCAATGGGGATAAAGGGTTGAAGCCGTAGACGACCTCGAAGGGGGACTTGCCGGTCGTGGAATGTCTTGCACGGTTGTAGGCGTACTCGGCGATGGGTACACACGCCTCCCACTCCTTGAAGTTCTTCTTGATCAACACACGAAGTAGAGTGGAGAGTGTACGGTTCGTCACCTCCGTCTGGCCGTCGGTTTGAGGATGGTATGCCGAAGAGAACAATAGCTTGATTCCGAGCCTGGCGCATAGGGTCTTCCAAAAGTAACTCAAGAACTTGACGTCGCGGTCCGAGACAATCGTCTTTGGTACTCCATGAAGTCGCCAGATTTCCCTACAAAAGAGATTGGGAATATGTGAAGCATCCTCTATCTTGTTGCAAGGAATGAAATGTGCCATCTTAGAAAATCGGTCCACAATGACAAATACGGAATCCTTGCCATTTTGAGTTCTAGGCAAACCAAGTACAAAATCCATGCTAATGTCTTCCCAAGGTTGATAAGGAATAGGAAGGGGCATGTAAAGACCATGGGATTGAGCTTTTGACTTAGCTTTGCGACATGTAGAGCAATGGTTGGTGAAGCGTGAGACATCACGAAACATCTTGGGCCAAAAGTAGTTCTTGGAGAGCGTGGCGAAAGTCTTGTCGCGTCCAAAGTGTCTCATTTGTCCGCCTCCATGAGCCTCTTGCAAAAGTAACAAACGAAGAGAAGACTCAGGAATGCAAAGTTTGTTAGCTCTCATAAGATAATCATACTTTATGTAGTATCGTTCCCAAGATGTGTGTGTCAAACACTTAGCATAAGGAGTAGCAAAAGAAGGATCATGCTCATACAAGTCTTTTATGTGCTCAAAACCAATAACATTCAACTCAAGTTGAGTGACAAGAGTGCATATGCATGAAAGTGCATCCGCAACAACATTTTATTTACCCTTAATGTACTTGATGACATATGGGAAAGATTCAATAAATTCACTCCATTTGGCATGACGCTTGTTCAACTTAGTTTGACCTTTTAAGTACTTAAGCGTTTCGTGATCGGTATGGATGACAAATTCATGAGGTCTAAGGTAATGTTCCCAAACATGTGGCACAAGGACTAAAGCATACAATTCTTTGTCATAGATGGGATAATTAAGTTGAGCACCAGAGAGTTTTTCACTAAAATAAGCAATGGCTCGTTTTTCTTGCATCAAAACTGTCGGGGAAACTGATCCACGAACACCTATGGGGCCGGCGGACCGGTCCCCTTTCGGTTCGGCGGGGGGCGGAGGTCGCACGAAGAGCAGATCGAGGCGGAGCACACGAGCAGTTTACCCAGCTTCGGAGCTCTCCGGAGAGATAATACTCCTACTGCTGCTTGTCTGATTGTATTGTGTTCTTGCTCGAGAGAGCTAAGTGTTTTTCTGGCTTCCGAATGAGTCGAACCCCCTCTACGTTGCGCATGGGCCTCCTTTTATATGCTCAAGGGGTCACCGACAGGTGGCAACGCAGAGAAGGGTAAAAGCGTAAAAAGTGTTGCGGTTGGTACACCTACTTGCATAGTGTATCCTACCTAACCCTGACGGCAGGGGACAAAGGCATTAAATGCCCGTCTGCGTCGCCCAAACAGTGCAGAAAGGGACCGTCTGGGACGCCACCGTTCGCCACGATGGCGATCTTGTCAGCGCCGCATGCCACCACGTACCGCTGGCTGCACCGCCTCCTGCCACGCGCGCCTGGAAAAGCCCCAGGGCGACACGTTGGTGGATGCGCTCGAGCGTGGGTACAGGGTGGTTACTTGTCGCAGCAAGTGCCTTGCCGCGGTCGTCGTCTTGTCGTGCCCGGAAGCTTGTCGTTCACCAGGCCTTGAGGTGTCTTGGTTGATCTTCCTGGCAAGCTCCTCTTGCCGGGGCCTTGTTGCCTTGCCGGGACGCGCAGCGCGTCGCGGCAAGTTCCTTGGGATGCCTCGGTTGGCCTTCCCGGCAAGTTCCTCTTGCCGGGGCCTTGTCTCCTTGGCTTGAATACTTTGTTCTTGAATTGTTCCAAGGGAACCACGGAGGACCTTGGCGGTCGCCCGGCAAGCCTCGCCACGGGGTGTTGCAACTGCCCGTGCACAAGTTCGGGATACTAGGGTACCCCTACTCCAGCACCTTCTCCACCCTTCCTACCCCTCCTACCCTTCCTCTCTCGCCCCCGAGCCGTGTAGCCACCGCACGAAGATCACCCGCACGCACCGCCGCGGATCTCGTCGCCGACGTGCTCCCGGCCATCCTCCGGCCAACTCACGGTGTCCAACGCACTCACCACGTTGCGTTGAGTCCAACCGTGCACTTCCCGCACCTCACCGCACACCCTAGCCCCGAGTTCGCCTTCACCCGAACTCCGGCGACCGCCTAGGTCGTCGCCGGCGCCAACTCCGGCAACCCTGACCCCAACTGACTCCACCAAGAGCCGCGGCTCGTCCTCAGCTCCACCCCGATGCCCTCCGCGACCCATTTGGTGGCCGGAACGGCCAAAACCACTTCCGCCGCCGCGTCGGGCTCGCCGGCGGCTAAACGCCGGTGCAGCCATTTTGACTTTGACCACGGGTGGGCCATGGTTGACTCTGTTGAGTCAATGACAGGTGGGGCCCCCTTGTGCTAATTATCCAGATTTGTTTAAACTAAATTAAATTAGTTAATTATCCACTGACACCCTGGACCCACGCGTCAGGTTTGACCTGGACCGGGTCTGTTGACTTGCTGAGGTCAGCATGACCTCATGCTGACGCAGTAAACCTTTTCTGAAATTAAAATAAATCTAAAATGATTTATAAATTCCAGAAATTGTTGCAAACTTCAAAAATTCATATAAATTCAATCGTAGCTCCAAATCAAACAAATTATATATGAAAAATGATCAGAAAAATCCAATCTATCCATCTGTATTAGTTTCATGCATGTTTAAACAAACTAACTTGAGGTTTAGTGCAGAACAAGATAAAACACTTTAAAGGGCCATTTATGAGTTTGAAATTTGAATCTTTGGTTCAAATTGATTCAAATCCATCTGGTTTTAGTTGCATTAGCCCAACACACTCATATTGCCATGTTTCATGCATGCATCATATTGTCGCACATTGTTTGGTGATGGTTGTGTATCGGTGTTCTTTGTGGCAGGTTCTGCCTCCGAGGAGTACCGTGATTACCCTAGCGAAGAACCGTATCCGTGCATCGATCCATCAGGCAAGCAACCAACCATTTGATCATATCGATACAATCCCATGTTCTCGCTCTTGCTCTCTTTTACTGCATTAAGATAATGCGTTTCAAACTGTTGTGTGCTACGGTAGTTGAACCCATTTCCTCTGCATGACCTGTCATTGCCAAAGTAATTAGATGAAACCCACTAGCATGTGTAGGAATTGATTGAGCCATATGTATGTGTTGTTCCTACCTTGCTATGCCTGCTATGCTTAGAGTCGTGTCAGGTCTGGTTCATCTGGGTGATGGGCTAGAGTGAAATGATCATGTCGGTAATGAGAGTAATGTGGTGAACACGATTTGGTAAAGGTATCGATGAGAGGCCATGTAGGAGTACATGGTGGGTTGTTTCATTGAAGCCGACCTTAAGAACTGAGATCTGTATGCGTGATTTAAGATTCAGCTACTACCATGCATTGGGCCCTGAAATATGACCCCGCTCGACTTCTTATTCACCCTAGTCCTCTGTCCAGGAGTTGCAAGTAGTTTCTGGTGTTTGTAGCTTACTGGAGGCCGTGGACAGCGCTGACCCGCGGGGTGGGATGTGATGCGGTAGGTACGTGGCACGGTGTATCGAATACCCGTTAGGTATCTCGGGAACCATGTACACATCGTTCGGGGCCGTATGGGAAACCTCGGCCGGACTCCCTGCGGATGGAACCTGGATAGGCGATAAACCTGGACTAGAGACTTAGGTGTTTAGGTAGGTCGTGGTCTACACCCACGTCGGCTTTCGCTTGAAGTCTGCCGAGCACATGTCCTGTGCAGACGCTAAGTGGTGGAAACATGTATGAAGAAGTACACCCCTGCAGGGTTAACATGATCTATTCGAATAGCCGCGTCCGCGGTAAAGGACTACTTGGTTGCTTATACAGTTCATAGACAAGTGAATGGATACTACTAAAAATCTCAAGATAAGCGTGAGTGCCGAGGATGGCTCTTCCGTAGGATGACGGAGGTGGATCCTCGGTGGTGTATTGAAGTGGTGAGTAGTGGACTCGTGTGCGCAAAACCATTTCAAGTTGGAGTCTCGTAGGATAGTTTAGCCAAGAGTCAAAGCTGGCTTGCTGCAATAACTCCACCAACCCTTCTTGTTAATGTGCATGTATGTAGGATCTGACGTAAGTCTTGCTGGGTACCTTTGTACTCATGTTGCTATAATTTACATTTTACAGAAGGCGCTGCAACCCCTTCTGATGGGTTCTTCATAGACGTTGACATCAACGAGTAGACTAAGGGCCAGGTGGTAATCCTGAGCTTGTGAAGGTCCACGTAGTATAGCTAGGCTTTCCAAGCCTCTCTTATTTTACTAGTTGTCTGTACTCAGACAAGTTACTTCCGCTGCTGGTTTGTATGACTGTATGACTTGAATGTGGGTCGTGTGACCCGTACTTGTATGTATGTTATGTATGGCTCTCTGAGCCTTTAAATAAAGTACTTGTGTCATAGAGTCATGTTGTGATGCCTTGTTGTATTTGCACATATCGAGCATATTGTGTGTATGATTGAAATGCTTGGTATGTGTGGGATCTGACTATCTAGTTGTTTATCTTTAGTAGCCTCTCTTACCGGGAAATGTCTCCTAGTGTTTCCATTGAGCCGTGGTAGCTTGCTACTGCTCCGGAACACTTAGGCTGGCCGGCATGTGTCCTTCTTCGTTCCTGTGTCTGTCCCTTCGGGGAAATGTCACACATTGAGTACTGAAGCCCTGTTAGCCCGCTACAGCCCGGTTTACCGGAGTCCTGCTAGCCCAGTGCTACAGCCCGGACCCACTTGCTGATGACCGACACGTTCGATGCTGGGTCATGGATGCCTGTCCCTGTAAGTCTGTGCCACTTTGGGTTTACGACTAGTCATGTCAGCCCGGGCTCCTTATCATATGGATGCTAGCGACATCATCATATACGTGAGCCAAAAGGCGCAAACGGTCCCGGGCAAAGGTAAGGCGACACCCGTGGGAATACCGTGCGTGAGGCCGCAAAGTGATATGAGGTGTTACAGGCTAGATCGATGTGACATTGAGTCGGGGTCCTGACAGCGTTGGTATCAGAGCCGGACTGCCTGTAGGTTCTCCAAGCCAAACTGGTCGATGTTGAGTCTAGAAATGCTTTCGTTATATGTAGGGGAATTGATTGTGGGATGGTATGTAAGGCTCTTTTTACTTCTTTACCTCATGGCATTCTGATCTGAGTCAGTCCATTCTTCTACTGGGGATTAAGGATTAGGATCTTCTCTCTCTATCAGGTTCACATGTTACAAATCAGTAGTTCCTTATAGGTTTGATGACTACAAGCCTAGTTCAGTTCTACTGCCTTGTTATGCTGATAAGTTGAACCCAGCACCTTGATATGATATTGTTGAGTGTCTATGCAATTTTTTGATAAATGTCTCAAACCCTTCTTGAGCATTTACAGTCGTTATGCTGTCGAAATTTTGCTAGAAATTCTAATGCCTTTGCATTATGGTTGTGCTTTCAGATGCCCACTCGCGACCAAAGTCAAGTGGTTCGCCTGACCCGATGCATTGGTGTGACCGGTCATATGGCCATGTTAGTCCGAGTGATGATCGAGACGGGTTACCGTTGGTATCCCAAATACACGGTCGAAGAGCAGTTTCAAGATTTTAACCAAAGCCAGTATCTTTGCACCGTCCGGATATTTCCCTCTTATCCTGGTTCTACCGAGGCTCTTCACTATTCCTATGGGCTCGGTGTTACTATTGAGATGGCTATGCAAGATGCGGCTTATTCTATGATGACCATCATGCGAGTCAGGACTGGCCTGCTTCGCAACACCGACTTTCGGTATATGCCGGCTTCACTTCCTGGAGCGCACGGTTATCTCCGGGCTATCTATGCTGACCCCAGTCAGGAGGACTCACTAACTCGCACCACTGCTGAGTTGCTCGAGGATAAGGACCGAGAGAATCGGGCATTGAGAATGGAGCTTCTCAACACCCGCGCCGATCATTGGGCCACCTTGACTCGGTTTGCACCGGCTGTGCAAGCTGGATGCATGGATATGAAAGATCTGTATCCTGTTAGGTCTGCTCTGCCGGACATGATGGATTGGCGTGATGTGGGAGGCATCACCCCACCTCGTGGTCCTCGCAGGCCACCGTTTGTTGGTCCAAGACCTCACCCTAGCCCTTTTGGTCCACAGGCTCCTCAGGACCGTTTGTTTCCGGATGCTCACGTTGAACTTCTAGGCTATGGAGGAGACTTCTATGAGAACTACTACGGAAATGACTGAGATAGTAGTAGATCCACTAGGTATTGTAATAGTTGTATTTCCACCGTCCTGCGTGACTTGTGGAATATGACTTAGCGTGTAGTAATTCCGGAGGGTCTCATGGACCGTAAACGCGAGGAGTTCTGTAGTTTCACTCAAGGTCGACTCTCTGTTGACGCTTACAGCAGGGAGTTTGGTAACCTTGCCCGTTATGCAACAGAGGAAGTTTCTTCTGATGCCAAGAAGCAGGCAAGGTTCCGTAAGGGGCTTAGTCCTGAGCTTCGCCGCGACCTCCGTCTGCATGGGTGCACATCTTTTCAGAAGCTTGTTAACAAAGCCATCAGTGCTGAGACTGGTCAGACTGATTATGAAGCAACCCGCAAGCATGGTCGTGACTTGGGTTCCTCATCCTGTGCTGGTCCTCAGAAGCGCCGCGTGTGGGTGCCTAACACTGCCCTGCCACCCAAGTTCACACCGAGGCCATCCTTCCAGGCGCCTCGCCTAGCTCAGCCATATGCACGAGCCAAGCCCTATGGTGGTCCAACCAACAATGCTCCTCCACGTACCAGTTCCGTGACTTGTTTCAAGTGTGGGGAATCAGGCCACTATATGCGCGAGTGTCCCCAAACCAACCCCAACCAGACAGCAAAAACTGTTGGCCGCAGCAAGCCGACAGGGAAAGTGTTCTACGCCAAGCCGGCCACCACTGCTCGTGGCCATGTTAATTGTGTTTCTGCGGAAGAGGCTCAAGAAGATCCCAACGTCGTTCTTGGTACGCTCCTTGTTAATTGCCACCCGACATCTGTTCTTTTCGATACAGGAGCATCTCATTCATTTATATCCGAGAGCTATGCTCGTCTGCATAACACCACATTCTGTGAGATGCCCACCTCTATGGTAATTCAAACTCCGGGATCCAAATGGCAAACTTCTAGAGTAAGCCATGGAAATGAAATTCAAGTCGACAAACTTGTTTTTCCCGCATCTTTGATAGCCTCAAATCTTCGAATATTAATATCATCTTGGTTATGGACTGGATGTCAGCCCATCATGCCAAAATTGATTGCTTCTCTAGGACTGTTCAACTCACCCATCCTTCGGGGAAGATAGTCAATGTCTTGACCCGAATAGCCAAGCGACAGTTATATTCTCTTAACGCCAGCCCTTTGCCAGACCTTGAGGATGTTCCGGTAGTCCGTGACTTTCCGGATGTCTTCCCAGAGGAATTTCCAGGTGTTCCACCTGACAGAGATGTCGAATTCGTGATAGATCTCATTCCAGGAACTGTCCCGATTTCCAGAAGACCCTACAAGATGGCACCTTTTGAACTAGACGAGCTTAAGAAACAACTCGATGAGTCCTTGAAAAAGGGTTTCATCCGACCTAGTTCATCTCCTTGGGCTTGCCCCGTCCTCTTCGTCAAGAAGAAGGATGGTACGGACCGGATGGTTGTAGATTATTGACCTGTCAACTTGGTCACAATTAAGAACAAGTATCCGCTCCCTAGGATCAACGACCTGTATGATCAGCTCGCTGGATCCTCAGTCTTCTCTAAAATGGATTTGAGGTTGGGCTACCATCAAATCAAAATCAGAAACAGGGACATTCCGAAAACGGCCTTTGTTACTCGTTATGGCTAATACGAGTACACCGTCATGTCCTTCGGTTTAACCAACGCTCCAGCCACCTTCTCTCGGTTGATGAACTCAATCTTCATGGAGTATTTGGATAAATTCGTCGTGGTTTACCTCGATGATATACTCATCTACTCCAAGAACGAGGAAGAACATGCCGAACACCTAAGGCTAGTGTTGAAGAAACTTCGAGAGCATCGCCTTTATGCCAAATTTTCTAAATGTGAATTCTGGTTGTCAGAAGTGACCTATCTTGGACATGTAATTTCTGGTAAAGGCATTGCTGTTAACCCTGAGCGAGTTCAAGGCGTCCTTAATTGGACTCCACCTGAATCGGTCAAGCAAGTTCGGAGTTTCCTTGGCCTAGCGAGCTATTGCCGTCGCTTTGTCGAGAATTTCTCCAAAGTTGCCAAACCTCTAACTGAACTCCTCAAGAAAGATAAAAAGTTCGAGTGGACTCCACAATGTGAGCACAGTTTCCAGGAACTGAAAAGACATTTAACCTCTGCTCCCGTACTGGTACCACCAGATTTTTCCAAGGATTTTGTTATCTACTGTGACGCCTCGCGACAAGGACTAGGCTGTATTCTCATGCAAGATCGACACGTAATTGCTTATGCTTCACGGCAATTACACCCACACGAGGAAAACTACCCCACCCATGATCTAGAGCTTGCAGCTGTAGTCCATGCACTCAAAACATGGCGACATTACCTTCTCGGTAATCATTGCGAAATCTACACTGATCACCAAAGTCTGAAGTATATATTCACCCAACCGGATTTAAATCTCAGGCAAAGACGTTGGGTCGAGTTGATCACAGATTTCGACTTAGGAATAACTTACACCCAGGGAAAGCCAACGTCATGGCTGATGCGCTAAGTCGTAAATCTTATTGTAACAACCTGATGTTACAACAAAGTCAACCGCTTCTCCATGAGGAATTTCGGAAGCTTAACCTTCACATTGTTCCTCAAGGATTTCTTTCCACCTTGGTGGCGGAACCTACTCTTACGGATCAAATCATCGCTGCCCAAAAGAGAGATAAGGGAATATCTAAGATCAAGGAGAACATTGCTAGCGGAGGTGCTAGATGTTTCTCCACAAATGATCATGGTGTTGTGTACTTTGAGAACCGTTTAGTGGTTCCCAAGAACCAGCATTTACGGCAATTGATCCTTAAGGAGGCTCATGAATCTCCTCTCACCATTCATCCTGGTAGTACCAAGATGTATCAGGACCTACGCCAGAGGTTCTGGTGGACTAGGATGAAGAGAGAAATTGCTCAGTATATTGCTAATTGCGACGTCTGCCGTCGTGTAAAAGCAGGGCATCAACGGCCTGCTGGCACCCTTCAACCCCTAGCTATTCCTGAATGGAAATGGGATAAAATTGGTATGGACTTCATTACCGGTTTTCCCAGGACCAAGAGAGGTAATAACGCTATCTTCGTCGTTATCGACCGTCTTTCCAAAGTGGCCCATTTCTTACCTGTTCGTGAGAGTATAACTGCTAGTCAGTTAGCAGACTTGTACATCTCCCGAATAGTGTCTCTCCATGGTGTTCCTTTGGAAATTAAATCGGATCGAGGAAGTCTTTTCACCTCTCGATTTTGGGAAAGTTTCCAAAATGCTATGGGAACCCGCCTTTCTTTTAGTACCGCTTTCCACCCTCAATCAAGTGGTCAAGTGGAACGCGTCAACCAGATTCTAGAAGACATGCTTCGAGCTTCTGTTATCCCATTCGGAATGGAGTGGGAGAAATGCCTTCCATTTGCCGAATTTGCTTATAACAACAGCTATCAATCCAGCTTGGGAAAAGCCCCTTTTGAAGTTCTCTATGGACGAAGGTGTCGAACGCCTCTTAACTGGTCAGAAACCGGGGAAAGACAATTCTTTGGCCCGGACATGATCCAGGAAGCGGAAGAGCAAGTTCGCATTGTTCGTGAAAAGTTGAAAACAGCCCAATCTCGTCAAAAGAGTCAATACGACCGAAAACATAAGGCTATGACTTTTGAGGTTGACGAGAAGGCTTACCTCCGGTTACTCCTCTGAAGGGAACCCATCGCTTCGGTATCAAGGGCAAATTGGCTCCTTGTTACATTGGACCCTTTCGCATTCTCGAAAAACAAGGAGAAGTTGCCTACCAATTGGAACTACCTCCGCATCTCTCCAGAGTCCACGACGTCTTCCACGTTTCTCAACTCAGGCGTTGCTTCTCGGATCCTATCCGTGGAGTAGACCACGAAACGCTTGATCTCCAAGATAATCTCACGTATTGAGAGTACCCCGTTCGTATCCTCGATCAAGGTGAGCGTACCACTCGACGTCATAATATCAAGTTTCTCAAGGTTCAATGGTCGCACCATTTTGAGAATGAAGCAACTTGGGAAAGGGAGGATCGTCTTCGACTCGAGTATCCCGCCTTCTTCCCGGAGGAACCCAAATCTCGGGTCGAGATTCTTTTGAGTGGGGGTGAGTTGTCACACCCTAGCTAGTTCATGCATTAGAGTGTTGCATCATGTCTATCCTTTCATCAGAAACTTGAAATGGGGATGTCAGAACCCCCAGCCCCCTCTGAAACCAACTAGGATTTACTAAAAACTTTTTCAATGAACCTGAAATGCCCTTCTAAAATGTCCATCATTTTTGTCTTGGTTCAGAACCTCTGCCAAAAGTGTTGCACAATTTTCTAGGTCATCTTAGGGTCTTTGAATTAAATGATAAGTATTTGAATTTGGGCATTTAAAATTATATAAAATATTTCAAATGCTCAAATATTCCTAAATTGAAATGTTTCATGTTGGAAATATTCCAACTTTGGACCAGGAGCAGTTTGGTGATTTTAGGAGTTGCCTAGGTATTTTTAATAATTCAACAAAGTTGCAGAAAAATAGAAAAAGAAAAAAAAACAGAAAGGAAGGACTTACCTGGCGCCTGCAACCCGGCCCACCTGCCGGCCCAGCCCAGCGCCGCGCCAGCGAGCTGCTTGCCGGCCAGGCAGGCAGGCAAGGTGCTCGACGGCGAGCACCGCATGGGTGCCACGCACCTGCTCGCCGCCTCGCCGCTCCACTCACCCGGCTAACACCGTGGATCGACCCCTCTCTCTCTCCCCCGAACCCCCCAGATGCCCCCTCTCCTCTCCAGCTCCTCCCCCTCGCGCTCCCCAGCCATGGCCGACGCCACCGCCGCTGCTCCATCGTCGTAGCCGCGCTGCCCGCCGCCCGTGCTTCGTCTCGTGGTGTCCAGGAGCTCCGTCGCCGTCCACTTCGTCGAGCTAACCGAGCCCCGCGTGCTCGTGAGGCCTGAGTCCACCGCACCGACCTCGCCCAATCTCACCGTCGCCGGAGATCCCCTTCAACGCCGTCGCCGCATCAGCTCGTCCCCGACCCCGCCGGTGACCTTTACGGGTGCTCTGTGAGCCTAGCTACCCCTCCTACCCTTCCTCTCTCGCCCCCGAGCCGTGTAGCCACCGCACGAAGATCACCCGCATGCACCGCCGCGGATCTCGTCGCCGACGTGCTCCCGGCCATCCTCCGGCCAACTCACGGTGTCCAACGCACTCACCACATTGCGTTGAGTCCAACCGTGCACTTCCCGCACCTCACCGCACACCCTAGCCCCGAGTTCGCCTTCACTCGAACTCCGGTGACCGCCTAGGTCGTCGCCGGCGCCAACTCCGGCCACCCCGACCCCAACTGACTCCACCAAGAGTCGCGGCTCGTCCTCAGCTCCACCCCGATGCCCTCCGCGACCCATTTGGTGGCCGGAACGGCCAAAACCACTTCCGCCGCCGCGTCGGGCTCGCCGGCGGCTAAACGCCGGTGCAGCCATTTTGACTTTGACCACGGGTGGGCCCTGGTTGACTCTGTTGAGTCAATGACATGTGGGGCCCCCTTCTGCTAATTATCCAGATTAGTTTAAACTAAATTAAATTAGTTAATTATCCACTGACACCCTGGACCCACGCGTCAGGTTTGACCTGGACCGGGTCTGTTGACTTGCTGAGGTCATCATGACCTCATGCTGACGCAGTAAACCTTTTCTGAAATTAAAATAAATCTAAAATGATTTATAAATTCCAGAAATTGTTGCAAACTTCAAAAATTCATATAAATTCAACCGTAGCTCCAAATCAAACAAATTATATATGAAAAATGATCAGAAAAATCCAATCTATCCATCTGTACTAGTTTCATGCATGTTTAAACAAACTAACTTGAGGTTTAGTGCAGAACAAGATAAAACACTTTAAAGGGCCATTTATGAGTTTGAAATTTGAATCTTTGGTTCAAATTGATTCAAACTCATCTGGTTTTAGTTGCATTAGCCCAACACACTCATATTGCCATGTTTCATGCATGCATCATATTGTCGCACATTGTTTGGTGATGGTTGTGTATCGGTGTTCTTTGCGGCAGGTTCTGCCTCCAAGGAGTACCGTGATTACCCTAGCGAAGAACCATATCCGTGCATCGATCCATCAGGCAAGCAACCAACCATTTGATCATATCGATACAATCCCATGTTCTCGCTCTTGCTCTCTTTTACTGCATTAAGACAACGCGTTTCAAACTGCTGTGTGCTACGGTAGTTGAACCCATTTCCTCTGCATGACCTGTCATTGCCATAGTAATTAGATGAAACCCACTAGCATGTGTAGGAATTGATTGAGCCATATGTATGTGTTGTTCCTACCTTGCTATGCCTGCTATGCTTAGAGTCGTGTCAGGTCTGGTTCATCTGGGTGATGGGCTAGAGTGAAATGATCATGTCGGTGATGAGAGTAATGTGGTGAACACGATTTGGTAAAGGTATCGATGAGAGGCCATGTAGGAGTACATGGTGGGTTGTTTCATTGAAGCCGACCTTAAGAACTGAGATCTGTATGCGTGATTTAAGATTCAGCTACTACCATGCATTGGGCCCTGAAATATGACCCCGCTCGACTTCTTATTCACCCTAGTCCTCTGTCCAGGAGTTGCAAGTAGTTTCTGGTGTTTGTAGCTTACTGGAGGCCGTGGACAGCGCTGACCCGCGGGGTGGGCTGTGATGCGGTAGGTACGTGGCACGGTGTATCGAATACCCGTTAGGTGTCTCGGGAACCCTGTACACATCGTTCGGGGCCGTATGGGAAACCTCGGCCGGACTCCCTGCGGATGGAACCTGGATAGGCGATAAACCTGGACTAGAGACTTAGGTGTTTAGGTAGGTCGTGGTCTACACCCACGTCGGCTTTCGCTTGAAGTCTGCCGAGCACATGTCGTGTGCAGACGCTAAGTGGTGGAAACATGTATGAAGAAGTACACCCCTGCAGGGTTAACATGATCTACTCGAATAGCCGCGTCCACGGTAAAGGACTACTTGGTTGCTTATACAGTTCATAGACAAGTGAATGGATACTACTAAAAATCTCAAGATAAGCGTGAGTGCCGAGGATGGCTCTTCCGTAGGATGACGGAGGTGGATCCTCGGTGGTGTATTGAAGTGGTGAGTAGTGGACTCGTGTGCGCAAAACCATTTCAAGTTGGAGTCTCGTAGGATAGTTTAGCCAAGAGTCAAAGCTGGCTTGCTGCAATAACTCCACCAACCCTTCTTGATAATGTGCATGTATGTAGGATCTGATGTAAGTCTTGCTGGGTACCTTTGTACTCATGTTGCTATAATTTACATTTTACAGAAGGCGCTGCAACCCCTTTTGATGGGTTCTTCGTAGACGTTGACATCGACGAGTAGACTAAGGCCCAGGTGGTAATCCTGAGCTTGTGAAGGTCCACATAGTATAGCTAGGCTTTCCAAGCCTCTCTTATTTTACTAGTTGTCTGTACTCAGATAAGTTACTTCCGCTGCTGGTTTGTATGACTGTATGACTTGAATGTGGGTCGTGTGATCCGTACTTGTATGTATGTTATGTATGGCTCTCTGAGCCTTTAAATAAAGTACTTGTGTCGTAGAGTCATATTGTGATGCCTTGTTGTATTTGCATATATCGAGCATATTGTGTGTATGATTGAAATGCTTGGTATGTGTGGGATCTGACTATCTAGTTGTTTATATTTAGTAGCCTCTCTTACCGGGAAATGTCTCCTAGTGTTTCCATTGAGCCGTGGTAGCTTGCTACTGCTCCGGAACACTTAGGTTGGCCGGCATGTGTCCTTCTTCGTTCCTGTGTCTGTCCCTTTGGGGAAATGTCACGCATTGAGTACCGGAGCCCTGTTAGCCCGCTACAGCCCGGTTTACCGGAGTCCTGCTAGCCCAGTGCTACAGCCCGGACCCACTTGCTGATGACCGACACGTTCGATGTTGGGTCATGGATGCCTGTCCCTGTAAGTCTGTGCCACTTTGGGTTTACGACTAGTCATGTCAGCCCGGGCTCCTTATCATATGGATGCTAGCGACATCATCATATACGTGAGCCAAAAGGCGCAAACGGTCCCGGTGGCAAAGGTAAGGCGACACCCGTGGGAATACCGTGCGTGAGGCCGCAAAGTGATATGAGCTGTTACAGGCTAGATTGATGTGACATTGAGTCGGGGTCCTGACAATAGACATAGATATTCCCCTTAGTCTTTTGCTTGTGCCTGACACTGACAGTGATGAAATCATCTGCATAGCAAAAAGGCATATAATTGACAATTCTACAGGAGGGTAATAGAAACCTCAGGATGATATGCAATTATGTTTATATTACCAAAATGGAAGAGATCAATATAATATGTTGAGCTAAATGGCATGGACACTATAGCAACTATGTCCAGGTCGACTGAAACCTCTCTTAACAAGCAGAAATTATAACCACATTGACAACTTTTAGCAATTGTCCAGTATAATATTGTAGCTAGTCAGTTTCCTCTTAGCTAATTCTCAAATGATGGTAACTGAAATCAAGATCTCATGCCCAGGAATAAGCACGTCCAGGAACAGCGCCATAATCAACCCTAGCAGAAGTGGATAATGATAGTGCTCGCGTACGCACCTCAAAGAGAGACATGACGTCACCGTCACAACTACCCAAACTCCCTTGCTGCTTGCACCCTACTCCATTATGCGTGAGGCCCGACAACACGCACGCGAGCGCCGCCATTGCCCAAATGCGAGGAGGCAGCATCCAGGCGTGCCGCCGTCATCCCAGGAAGAGGAGACACCGTCCATGCGAGGTGCTTGGGTATATGCGTGCGTGAGACATCTGCGTCCATGGGCAGTGATCGGCTTCATCCAGATACAGGCCGCGGGAGCGGCATGGAGAGGCGCGAGGGCATTCATTAGGAAAGCACCCACGTGATTTGTACACAATGATCTGTCTATGATTTGTATGGATGGAGAGATATGCAGACCAGTTCTCTCAACTTTTTACTTACTATATATATGCCGCCGGTTTTTCATGTTACGAGGGAGAAAAAATCAGTGGGGCGAGGAGGTGGGACGTGGGAGCGATTTCCTTCCATCGATCGGTGGAAGCGAACGAACGAAACGACGTATGAACTCCTCCATTAGGAGTAGAGATATTGCTTCATTATGGCTGAAAATTTACCAGAGCATGCTCCTACCTATATAAATACCCTCTAACAAATTTGGGATCATTTCATCAAGTCAATCTCTCTCCAGAATTTTCCCAAATTTTTGGACAGAGAAGACCTCTGTAAAGGAAGTATTATTTTGGCATGTTCAAATGGCATGAAATTTTTACAGTATCTTGCTATATCTAGATCATCATTATCTACCAAGTTTTAGCCCAATCCAACACTCCTTGTAAGTGCATCTTCCAATTTCATTTTCTGGACCAAATTAATAGTTGTGAAGCAACTATGTTAAATTGTAGTCCAAACGCTCTCAAATTTCATAGGGTGGTAGTCCTTCCTACCATAACCCTCTTTGACATGTGGTTGACCTTATTACCACTCCCATTTTACCACAACTTATAACCAAGTTTTCTACAACAAACTTTACCTGATTCATCCCATCCACCCAAAGCCCCTTTCTTCGAGCCATCACTTTAGAGAGGTCCCATTTCGGATGGAAAACATGATGTACACGGTTAGTGTGACACTTCAAATTTTTTTTTGTGGTTTTTGTTTTCAGCAAAATCTTTCTTGGATTTAGTTTCTCCTAGAAAGAAAAACCTTTTTTGGTTTTTGGGCTTTTATTTGGTTTTGATCCTTTCTAAATTTTACCATACCTCCTATGGTAAAATTTTCCCAAAACCCATCCTTCCACCTTGGGACAACCCAACCATTCTGTCCAAACTAATAAAATCCATTTTTGGATTTTATCCCATTAAATTCTTTTCCCAAAATATTTTTGTCATTTCTTTTGAGCCTACGTGATTTGCAAAGCAAGTACCCTAATGCATTTGATTTTTGACCTCAACTCAACACCCCTGGATAGTCCTTTGTACCCACAACCTAGAACCATCTTGATCCAATCTTCTTCTTTTCAAATAATTCAAATTTCACTCTCTGCAAGTTTGGACCAGATTTGCCAAATTTGGTGAAATTCATATCTACACTGCTCTAAAAATTCCACTAAAATTCAGGCAACCTCTAGATGCAATGAGAGGCCACTCCACCAAAAACCAGCTCAAGGAAAAATCCCTTCATGCCAAAATCATTCTGTCGAACACCTTGCATGCACTAGTACTGTTCATATTCAGTAAATTCAGAGTTCAGTGTCGTTCTCCATCAGTAACTTCAGTCACATGTCCACAGTGCCCTTGGCACGTTGCTCGCAGCCTATCCCTCTTGTCCGGAGCTTCACACGAACGCTTGGCGCGTTCCTGGCGTCGGTGGCGCCCTGGCCCGCCTGCGCCGGCGTGCTTTGCGGCGGCAGAACCACCGTAGCGGCCGACAGGGAGCAAAACTGTGGCGTAACGCCGTTCGGCGCCGCCCAAGCGTCCTGGTAGCTCCGCGTGGCCACCTCCTTGCCAGCGCACGCATGCGGCACCGTCACCGTGGCCTGGCACGCGCAGAGCGCGTTCTCTACCGCTGACGGGCCGTGCGGCCGTTCCGTCGAGGGCAGACCGTAACCAACCCTCCCGTGCTGAGTCGGACACAGGAACGGCACCAATACTCCAGCTAGGTGATGCTCAAGCTCCTAAGCCGACCGTCCAGCCAGAGCTCCGCCGTAATCAACTCGCTGGACTTATCCGTTCATGGCAACCGACTCGGGCCGGCTATATATAGCACCCCCGAGCTTGCTCTCGCCCCCGCATGACTCAACCACCTCACCAGACCCCGCCTAGCCACTGGAAGGGCCTCGAGGGGACTTTCTTCCTCGACTCCGGTCACCTCCGTCTGCCTCGGGCTCCGGCAACATTCTCTCCGGTGAGAACTCCTCTGCCGCCCTGCTCTCGCCCATAGCCTCATACCACCTCCAGTAGGTTAACCCCACGTCAATTTTGACCCCGCAGCTCCCTCTGGCAAGATCCACGACTGCCCGAACCACCGTCTGCCGGAGCAAGGGCCGCCGCTGACGTGGTGCTCGCCAACGACCTCTACCACCACCCACAGACGCAGAAGGGTGCACTGATCACGAAGGTAACCCCCGATCACCTTGCCTCGCCGTGGATCGCCGCCGGCGACCACCGCACCTCTCGGGCGCCGTCGCGCTTTGTTTTTCCCTCGTTTGAAAATTTAAACCTGACAGGTGGAGCCCGCCTGTCAGCCTCACAGCCGTTTCTTTTAAACGAACCGTTTTCTTGTCTTTTCTGCAGAGCCCCCTGGAAACTTTCTGTTTCATTACAGATGGGTCCTTGGACAAAAACTCTTATAACTTTTTAACAGAAAATAATTTTTGATTGATTCCTTTTCTGTCATCTTTATTTTTCTGTCTAGTTTTTTGTCATATTTATTTGAGAAATATTTGGAACACTTTTCTGTACACTCACGGTATTTATGTTGCATACATATTTTTCTTATACCGTAGATACCGGAGGAGGTGACGGAGCTGCAAACTTCACACAGTGAAACTCCGACTACTCCGAACTAGGCAAGCATGTTTGAACTCTTGATATGATGAGTGGTTGTTGCATGTTTGCATTTTAGTATAGTCATGGCATGTTTACGAACATTTCTTTGAATGTTATATTTCATGCACATAAGTGGAAAGTAAGTTTCGGAAAGCATTATGTTGTTGGATACATATTTGCATGGCCATGTGTTGGCATGAGGATGGGTAAGATGGCCGTGTTGTGACATGCCAGTCTTATGCCAGATTATTTGACTTCCGTGTCATCGTGAAACAAATCACATTTCCATTCATCCCTTCCTGTACTGTCACATGTTTTCCGAAAGGAATATGGCATAGTAAGTTGCAAATCATTTTCCTCGTACACACCAAATAGAGAGGCCGGGATGAGGGTTCCATGGCCCTGGATTAAAGACCATCATCCGGTCAGGGGGCATGGGTGTTTCCGGTTGGGACCGAGAGGGGGGCACCCCTTAGAGCGCGCGTATAGAAATTTGATCCCATGCTACTCGAGGTTGTGGCCTCCCCGTCTCAGAGTTTTTCTTGGACATTGTCCAGGGTGATTCCTGGCATCGTGAGGTGAAATGGGTGTGTACTAGTTAAATGTGTTTCTACTGAAATACCGTAAATGGAACTAGTCCTTCGAGACTACGGAAATCCGTTGGCTGTGGTCAGTTCATCCAAACACTGCAGAGTCTCAAATTCTTTCAATTATCTTGTAATTTGTTCAAGTACTATACTCATCTTATCTCGTCAGATATCAGTCTCAGTGACAAAAACCCCGGTGGAATACATGTGTGATAAATCCGGTTAAAGATTATTCTTGTGGATGGACTAATGTTATTATTTACGTTTATTGTAAGCCCTATCTGTGATGTCGCTCAGACGTCCGGTGGTGGCATTCTTGTGTTTACATTTATTGTAAGCCCTGTCTGTGATGTCGCTCAGACGTCCGATGGTGGCATTCTTGTTATTTACTTTTATTATAAGCCTTGTCTGTGACGTCGCCCAGATGTCCGACGGTGGCCTTTCTTTCGTAAGCCCTTTCTGTGACGTCGCTCAGATGTCCGACTGTGGCATTTCTTTTATAAACCCTGTCTGTGATGTCGCTCAGATATTCGACAGTGGTATTTTCTTTTAAGCCCTTTATGTGGTGTCGCTAAGACACCCGACTGCGGCATTTCTTTTAAGCCCTTTATGTGGTGTCGCTTAGACGCCCAACTGTGGCATGCATTTTACTTATTTACCTTTTGAGGCATCGCTCCAGACACCCGATCGGTTTTCAGTTATTTATTTTATTTATCAAGTCCTGCAATATTATTATTGTTATTTGAGCATCATCTTTTATTCATGA
This sequence comes from Triticum aestivum, assembly GCF_018294505.1. Lineage (NCBI taxonomy): Eukaryota > Viridiplantae > Streptophyta > Magnoliopsida > Poales > Poaceae > Triticum > Triticum aestivum. Next base: position 337,177,074 of record NC_057804.1, read on the forward strand.
CGCATTCATGCATTCATTGATTATATCCTTTGTCCGAACTGTCTTGCGAGTACTTTCAAAGTACTCACCTGGCTTGTTGATTTGGCCAGATGTTGATGAAGGCGATCTCATGGATGAAGAGTTTGATAGCGAGTCCGACGCCTAGAGGAGTCCCAGTCAGTCCCGCGCGATCCTGTTTTGGTCATTGTATTATCCGCTTCCGCAACCCCAGAATAAATTCATCGAGCCTCACCTCGACGCTCGATGAGCTGCCAGTTAGGAGTCAAGTTATCCACTACCACTTTTTCCTCGAGCTAGTAGCATGCCACCACACCCCTGTGTCATAACCGCCCTTATGTAAGATATTGGCGAGTTTGTAATGATTTGTTGAGCAGCCTCAGCTCAACCCTGTAATATATTTAATGCTACAGGTCCTCTGTTCATCAAGTATTTGTCTACCAGTGAGTATGACTTTTCCTATACTGGGATTTAAAGATCGATTTTCTCAATAATTATTTATTGAAAAAGTTGGTCGTGACAGACTTGTTAACCAGAGCCAGGCTGACTGTAGGAAGCCACTAGGTGCGGTTGCTAATTTAATTATTAGCATGACAATGTTTATTCTTGTTTTTACAAATGTAGTCATTTTTCTGACAGTCAGCATAAAAATTTATGATCTGATTACTCAGAATTTTTGCCTACTTTTGTAGATGGCCGGCAGCGACTGCGAGTCTCAAATGTTCGCCAACGTGCCTGAGGGGTTCGTCAAACTCCTCTCCTTCATCGTTCAGGTCGTGATGGGGCCATCCGTGCGCCCAGTCTTCACGCTTTATCCACACAAGATCAACGATAGTCTGACCATGCACCAGGCCGCGGTGCAATTCAGGGGAGGGCGTGTTGAGATGCGCCGCTTCTGTTTCTTGGGGAGAGCCATGCCTACAGAGAGGCATGCTATGCAGATGGCAGCCCGCGAGGCGATAGCTCGTCTTCGGGATGTCCTTCCTACAATGAAGACCCATCGCTACCGCTACCTTCCTTGCCACGTGCCTTACACATGTCACTACTCATTCTCTTGCCCCAGAGGAGAGCAAGACGAGGCCTTTGAGATGCTTGTCGAGTACCTCCGAGCCCTAGAGGCAGCCTTCGACAGCATGGTGGACAACCTCGTAGCTGCCCGCATGGACTCGGTTCATGGTTGTGCTGCTAACAGGAGGGAACTCCTACACACCGCTCCACCGCTGACTTTTATCTCGTCCTCAGCTTCTCATTCGCCTACCATTCTTGCCACTGCACGTCGTCTGCCTACCACTGAGGAATTTAACCAAGCTATTGCACCCACTCCCGTTCGCGCTGCACCACCTATCCCGCCCACTCTTATTCAGGGTACTCCGCCTACGACACCTGCTCCATCAGCTCAGCGCAGCGTTCCTCGTCTGGAACCTATTAGCGAGGAGGAAGTTGATTCCCCAACGTCACTACATCTCACCCTCGGCAGGCCAAGGGAGATCCTCACCATCTCCGACTGAGTACGCGTAGACGCCATGCGATGTACCGACTTGTGTAATATGTTTATATGTACATAGGTTGTGAGAAGTAGCCTGTTTGCGCATCATGTAGGATCTGGAGAAGTGCACTAGTTTAAATAACATGTCAGGATTATGTACGCATATCCTGAGTGATGTAATGTATAATTATGCTTGCGTGTAAGATATGTAATAGTCCTTCTCCGCGAGCAATCGTGTGTTTCCAAAAATATCCTAGAGTTTTAAAAATGTTCTTTGTCTGTGATTTTATTGACTTTTGCGACTCTCTTCCTTGTCTTACGAGTTTCACAAAATATATCTCCAGAGTGAAAGATGTCTCGTCCTTGGACACGCTCCATGCCAAATCAACCGGAGGAAAATTATGGCACACCGCAAAACCACAATTTCTCTCAGGGTCAGACAAGTCAACCGGACAGTGAAATAGCTTTTACACAAGTGTGTCGTCTATATGAACAGAGTCAGCAACAACACCAGGAAATGATGAACCGATTCATCAATATGGGAAGTAACCGTGGTCAGTATCAACCGCAATCCAAATTATCCGAGTTACAGAAGATGCGTCCTCCAACATTTTCTCATACTGACAAGCCTCTTGAGGCCGACGACTGGCTTCGAGACATGGAGAGAAAATTAATTATCGCACAATGTTCAGACCGTGAAAAAGTATTGTATGCACCACATTACCTCACAGGAGCAGCCGCATCATGGTGGGAAAACTTCCTGCACATGCACCCCAACGAAAATGAAATAACCTGGGAGGATTTCAAAGAAGGTTTTCATGGGGCACACATTCCTAAGAGTGTCATGAAAATCAAGAAAAGAGAATTTGATGACCTCAAGCAAAGGACCATGACAGTGTCAGAATACAATAGCCAATTTACTCTGCTATCTCGCTACGCCAATGAAGAGCGCATGACTGAAAGCAAGAAGATGGAACAATTCTTGGAAGGCCTGGCACCCGCCCTTAGATGCCAGCTAGTTGTGCATACCTTCCCAGATTTTAAAACACAGGTGGATAAGGCCATTACTCTGGAAAATGAGCAACGTAGCCTGGAAGATTTCCGCAAACGCAAAAGGGATCAGACCACTATTGCTCGCAACCCCGGAAGCAAGACGGAATTTCAGAAGGGTGGAATGCACAAAACCCCGACAGATAATTCACGTCCAATCAAGAATTTCCATGTAAGAGACAAAGAGTTCACCTATTGCCCAGGCGTTACCTGTTATGCTTGTGGATAAGAAGGGCACTATGCCAAGCAGTGCCCCAAGCCAAGAAACTCAACCCCGACGCCCAATAATGGTGGAAACAATTTAGCACCAAAGCGAAATAATTTCAACCCCAATAACAACCACCGGAAAGGTCACCTGACCCACGTGACCCGAGAGGAAGCACAAAACGCCCCAAATATCGTACTCGGTACGTACCCCGTCAACACAATACCTGCCATGGTTTTGTTTGATTCTGGAGCTTCTCACTCATTCATTTCGAGGAGTTTTGCTTTGCAAAATAATTTTTCGATGCTTCCCTTGGAAAAATCAATAACCATCAAGTCCCCTGGAATTAAGCAAGTGACCCAGAGTTACTGTCAAGGTGTGGTTGTTGAATTTGAAGGATTGAAGTTTTACACTAACCTTATTGTACTGGAAAGCAAAGAACTGGATGTCATCCTAGGAATGGATTGGTTAACCACCAACAAAGGTTTTATTGACTGCTTCAACCGTACCGTGATTCTCACACACCATCATGGAAAGAAAATAAAAGTTTCAGCCAAAGAGAGACAAATACCTCGGCAACCTATATTAAACAAGGTGGACGTTTCTGAGCTGAACAAGGTTCCAGTAGTATGTGAATTCCCAGACATATTTCCAGAAGAACTACCAGGCATGCCACCGGACCGAGAGATAGTATTCAGCATTGAGCTAGCACCCGGAACCGCTCCCATTTACAAGAAACCATACAGAATGGCACCATCCGAATTAGTAGACATGAAGAAGCAAATAAAAGAATTATTGGAGAAAGGATACATACGAGCCAGCTCCTCACCTTGCGGTTCTCCAATTTTATTTGCCAAGAAGAAGGATGGAACAATGAGTTCGTGTATTGATTATCGAGCTCTCAACATGGTCACAATCAAGAACAAATACCCAATGCCCCAAATAAATGATTTATCCCATCAGCTCGCACAGGCCAAAGTCTTCTCAAAAATTGACTTGAGATCAGGATACCATCAATTAAAGGTGCGAACAGAAGATGTACCCAAGACCGCCTTCACTTCCAGATATGGGCTGTATGAGTTCACAGTGATGCCATTCGGGCTAACCAACGCCCCCGCATATTTTGTTCACCTCATGAACAAAGTATTTATGAAATATATGGAGTTTGTTGTGGTATTCATCGATGATATTTTGATATACTCCAAAACACCCGAAGAGCACGCCGAGCATCTCAGGATTGTACTCGGAGAACTCAGGAAACATCAACTGTACGCCAAATTTAGCAAATGTGAATTTTGGCTAAGGCAGGTGGGTTTTCTGGGCCACGTGCTAACCCAAGAAGGTATTGCAGTAGACCCGGAAAAGTCAAGGTCGTACTTGGCTGGAAACCACCAGCTAACGTAACGGACGTACGGAGTTTCTTGGGAATGGCAGGCTATTATCGGAGATTTATTGAAGGATTCTCCACTATAGCAAAGCCCATGACACAATTGCTCAAGAAAGGCAAGAAGTTTGAATGGACAGAAGCATGTGAGAAAAGTTTCCAAGAGCTAAAAAGCAAATTAACAACGGCACCAGTACTAATTGTGCCGGATATACACAAGAATTTGGAGGTATATTGTGAAGCATCCCGGAAAGGCCTCGGATGCGTGTTGATGCAAGAAGGCAAGGTAGTTGCGTATGTCTCCAGACAACTACGCAAGCATGAGGAGAATTATCCCACTCATGACTTGGAATTAGCAGCGGTCATCCATGCACTCAAAGAATGGAGACACTTCCTACTTGGAAATCATTGTGAGATATACACAGACCATAAGAGTCTTAAGTATATTTTCACACAGCCGAAGCTAAATTTACGGCAACGACGCTGGTTAGAGTTGGTGAAGGATTATGATGTTGGAATCCACTATCATCCCGGAAAAGCAAATGTTGTGGCAGATGCACTGAGTCGAAATCCCAGCACGGACGACGACAGTATACCAAAGTTGAGGCCAGAATTTCAACAGCAATTTGCCAGACTCAATTTAATAATGGTTACCGAAGGCAGTGTGTCAAATCTGTAAATACAGCCTACACTGATGGAAACGATCAAGGAAGCGCAGCACGGACACCCCAACATTGAGGGCATAAAAAGAAAAGTGAGTTTGGGAAGAGCCTCAGAATTCAACATAGATGAGCAAGGAATATTGTGGTATGGAGAGAGACTATGCGTACCAAATATCAAGGACCTCAAACAGCAGATTTTGGCTGAAAGTCACACAGCTCCGTATTCAATCCATCCTGGAGGGACAAAAATGTACAAAGACCTTCAAGAAAAATTTTGGTGGCACGGTATGAAGAGAGATATAGCCACATTCATTGCATGCTGTGATTCTTGTCAACGTATCAAGGCCGAGCACCAGAAACCAGCCGGACTGTTACAGCCAAATAAGATACCCGAGTGGAAATGGGATGAGATTGGAATGGACTTTATCGTTGGACTGCCACGGTCACGACACGGAAACGACGCCATATGGGTCATAACCGACAGATTAACCAAGGTGGCACATTTTATTCCGGTAAAGACAACTTACACCACTCAGAGGCTGGCCAGACTTTATCTTGCCCGTATCGTCTGCCTGCATGGAGTCCCAAAGACTATCATATCTGACAGAGGCACACAGTTCGTCTCTAGATTTTGGGATCACCTGCAATAGGCACTAGGAACCCAGCTAGCTTTCAGTACCGCATACCATCCCCAGACTGATGGGCAGACTGAAGCATAAACCAAATCCTAGAAGACATGCTAAGAGCCTGTGTCCTCACCTACGGGAATAGTTGGGAAGAAAGTTTGCCATATGCAGAGTTCGCATATAACAACAGCTATCAAGCCAGCTTGCAAATGGCACCCTTTGAAGCTCTATATGGGAGAAGATGTCGTACCCCGCTAAATTGGTCAGAGACCGGAGACAACCATATCTTCGGCCCAGATATGCTCAAGGAGGTCGAGGAGAAAATTAAAACAATTAGAGATCGACTCAAAACAGCTCAGAGTCGGGAGAAGAGTTATTACGATCGAAGGCATTGGGAAATCAGTTTTGAACCCGGAGAATTGGTGTACCTAAGAGTTTCTCCTATGAAGGGTCTGCAACGATTCAGGATTAAGGGGAAGCTAGCACCAAGATTCATCGGACCATTTCATATAGTGGCCCGAAGAGGCACGGTAGCCTACCAGCTAGACCTACTCGGAGACTTATCCGGTATCCACAACGTGTTTCACATCTCGCAGTTGAGAAGATACGTGAGCAACCCAGAGAAGCAAGTTTCACATGAGAATATTGATGTGCAACCAGACCTCACTTACCGGGAGCACCCAATAAAAATATTAGAAGAGTCTGAGAGGAGGACCCGACAGAAAACCATAAAAAATTTCAGAGTTCAGTGGAGCAACCACACCGAGAATGAAGCAACTTGGGAGAGAGAGGATTTTCTTCGGACAGAGCACCCACACCTGTTTAAGGATTAGCTGAAATCGGGGGGACGAGATTTTTCCTAAGGGGGTAGGTACTGTGACACTCCAAAAAAATTTTTGTGGTTTTTGTTTTCAGCAAAAATCTTTCTTGGATTTAGTTTCTCCTAGAAAGAAAAACCTTTTTTGGTTTTTGGGCTTTTATTTGGTTTTGATCCTTTCTAAATTTTACCATAGCTCCTATGGTAAAATTTTCCCAAAACCCATCCTTCCACCTAGGGACAACCCAAACATTCTGTCCAAACTAATAAAATCCATTTTTGGATTTTATCCCATTAAATTCTTTTCCCAAAATATTTCTGTCATTTCTTTTGAGCCTAGGTGATTTGCAACTCAAGTACCCTAATGCATTTGATTTTTGACCTCAACTCAACACCCCTGGATAGTCCTTTGTACCCACAACCTAGAACCATCTTGATTCACTCTTCTTCTTTTCAAATAATTCAAATTTCACTCTCTGCAAGTTTGGACCAGATTTGCCAAATTTGGTGAAATTCATATCTACACTGCTCTAAAAATTCCACCAAAATTTAGGCAACCTCTAGATGCAATGAGTGGCCACTCCACCAAAAACCAGCTCAAGGAAAAATCCCTTCATGCCAGAATCATTCTGTCGAACACCTTGCATGCACTAGTAATGTTCATATTAAGTAAATTCAGAGTTTAGTGTCGTTCTCCGTCAGTAACTTCAGTCACATGTCCATAGTGCCCTTGGCACGTTGCTCGCAGCCTATCCCTCTTGTCCGGAGCTTCACACGAACGCTTGGCGCGTTCCTGGCATCAGTGGCGCCCTGGCCTGCCTGCGTCGGCGTGCTTTGCGGCGGCAGAACCACCATAGCGGCCGACAGGGAGCAAAACTGCGGCGTAGCACCGTTCGGCGCCGCCCAAGCGTCCTGGTAGCTCCGCGTGGCCACCTCCTTGCCACCGCACGCATGCGGCACCGTCGCCGTGGCCTGGCTCGCGCAGAGCGTGTTCTCTGCCGCCGACGGGCCGTGCGGCCGTTCCGTCGAGGGCAGATCATAACCAACCCTCCCGTGTTGAGTTGGACACAGGAATGGCACCAATACTCCACCTAGGCGATGCTAAAGCTCCTAAGCCGACCGTCCAGCCATAGCGCCGCCGTAATCAACTCGCCGGACTTATCCGTTCACGGCAACCGACTCGGGCCGGCTATATATAGCACCCCCGAGCTTGCTCTCGCCCCCGCACGACTCCACCACCTCACCAGACCCCGCCTAGCCACTGGAAGGGCCTCGAGGGGCCTTTCTTCCTCGACTCCGGTCACCTCCGTCCACCTCGGGCTCCGGCAACGTTCTCTCCGGTGAGAACTCCTCTGCCCCCCTGCTCTCGCCCGTAGCCTCGTACCACCTCCAGTAGGTTAACCCCCACGTCAATTTTGACCCCACAACTCCCTCCGGCAAGATCCACGACTGCCCAAACCGCCGTCCGCCGGAGCAAGGGCCGCCGCCGACGTGGTGCTCGCCGACGACTTCTACCACCACCCACAGACGCGGAAGGGTGCACTGATCACGAAGGTAACCCCCGATCACCTTGCCTCGCCGTGGATTGCCGCCGGCGACCACCGCACCTCTCGGGCGCCGTCGCGCTCTGTTTTTCCCTCGTTTGAAAATTTAAACATGACAGGTGGAGCCCGCCTGATGGCCTCATAGCCATTTCTTTTAAACGAACCGTTTTCTGGTCTTTTCCGCAGAGCCCCCTGGAAACTTTCTGTTACATTACAGATTGGTCCTTGGACCAAAACTCTTATAACTTTTTAACAGAAAATGATTTTTGATTGATTCCTTTTCTGTCATCTTTATTTTTCTATCTAGTTTTTTGTCATATTTATTTGAAAAATATTTGCAACACTTTTCTGTACACTCACGGTATTTACGTTGCGTACGAATTTTTCTTATACCGTAGATACCGGAGGAGGTGACGGAGCTGCAAACTTCACACAGTTAAACTCCGACTACTCCGAACCAGGCAAGCATGTTTGAACTCTTGATATGATGAGTGGTTGTTGCATGTTTGCATTTTAGTATAGTCATGGCATGTTTATGAACATTTCTTTGAATGTTATATTTCATGCACATAAGTGGAAAGTAAGTTTCAGAAAGCATTATGTTGTTGGATACATATTTGCATGGACATGTGTTGGCATGAGGATGGGTAAGATGGCCGTGTTGTGACATGCCAGTCTTTTGCCAGATTATTTGACTTCCTTGTCATCGTGAAAGGAATCACATTTCCATTCATCCCTTCCTGTACTGTCACATGTTTTCCGAAAGGAATATGGCATAGTAAGTTGCAAATTGTTTTCCTGGTACACACCAAATAGAGAGGCCGGTATGAGGGTTCCATGGCCCTGGATTAAAGCCCGTCATCCGGTCAGGGGGCATGGGTGTTTCCGGTTGGGACCGAGAGGGGGGCACCCCTTAGAGCGCGCGTATAGAAATTTGATCCCATGCTACTCGAGGTTGTGGCCTCCCCATCTTAGAGTTTTTCTTGGACGTTGTCCAGGGTGATTCCTGGCATCGTGAGGTGAAATGGGTGTGTACTAGTTAAATGTGTTTCTACTGAAATACCGTAAACGGAACTAGTCCTTCGAGACTACGGAAATCCGTTGGCTGTGGTCAGTTCATCTCTGCAGAGTCTCAAATTCTTTCAATTATCTTGTACATTGTTCAAGTACTATACTCATCTTATCTCGTCAGATATCAGTCTCAGTGACAAAAAACCCGGTGGAATACATGTGTGATAAATCCGGTTAAAGATTATTCTTGTGGATGGACTAATCTTGTTATTTACGTTTATTGTAAGCCCTGTCTGTGATGTCGCTCAGACGTCCGAAGGTGGCATTCTTGTGTTTACATTTATTGTAAGCCTTGTCTGTGATGTCGCTCAGACGTCCGACGATGGCATTCTTGTTATTTACTTTTATTATAAGCCCTGTCTATGACGTCGACCAGATGTCCGACGGTGGCCTTTCTTTCGTAAGCCCTTTCTGTGACGTCACTCAGATGTCCGACTGTGGCATTTCTTTTATAAACCCTGTCTGTGACGTCTCTTAGATATCCGACAGTGGTGTTTTCTTTTAAGCCCTTTATGTGGTGTCGCTAAGACGCCCGACTGCGGCATTTATTTTAAGCCCTTTATGTGGTGTCGCTTGGACGCCCGACTGCGGCATGCATTTTACTTTTTTACCTTTCGAGGCGTCGCTCCAGACACCCTATCGGTTTTCAGTTATTTATTTTATTTATCAAGTCCTGCAATATTATTGTTGTTATTTGAGCATCATCTTTTATTCATGACACATTCATGCATTCATTGATTATATCCTTTGTCCGAACTGTCTTGCGAGTACTTTCAAAGTACTCACCTGGATGTTGATGAAGGCGATCTCATGGATGAAGAGTTTGATAGCGAGTCCGACGCCTAGAGGAGTCCCAGTCAGTCCCGCGCGATCCTGTTTTGGTCATTGTATTATCCGCTTCCGCAACCCCAGAATAAATTCATCGAGCCTCACCTCGACGCTCGATGAGCTGCCAGTTGGGAGTCAAGTTATCCACTACCACTTTTTCCTCGAGCTAGTAGCATGCCACCACACCCCTGTGTCATAACCGCCCTTATGTAAGATATTGGCGAGTTTGTAATGATTTGTTGAGCAGCCTCAGCTCAACCCTGTAATATATTTAATGCTACTGGTCCTCTGTTCATCAAGTTTTTGTCTACCAGTGAGGATGACTTTTCCTATACTGGGATTGAAAGATCGATGTTCTCAATAATTATTTATTGAAAAAGTCGGTCATGACAGTTAGCCGCGCTTAGTCACTGTGCATGCGTCGATGCATGTGATGACCGCGCTACTGGCATGCTGTGCGCATGCTCTGCTTGCTGCGGTGGCGCTCTGCACGTCTGGTAGCGTCGGGCTTTGTCTTCCCGGCTACGTTGGCACGTCCCCTAATGCCGTACACCCTCGTTCTTCTCCCACATAACCCCATGACTCATCTCCCTCGCTTGTAGCTCTGTCGCCTGCGCCAGTCGGCGTGCGCACAAAGTGCGCCGTGGGGGCCGACTGCCACTTTGCTCACCCCATTTTCTTCCTCTGTCTCCCTGCCTCCACCCTCTGATCTGATGGACCTCCCCTACCCCTCATCCGTTGCCTCAACAGCCCACGCATCCGCGGCTCGCCTAAAGCTCCAGCCACACATCGAGGATGGCATGCGGACGACGATAGCCGACCTTGGCTATATAAGCTCTCCCCAAGCTTGTCCCCCTTTGCCACTCGACTTCCCCCTCTCTCAATCGATACCTGGAGCCACCCAACCGAGACCAAGGGCTCATCTTCTTCCTCTCCAGCTAGGAGCCTGCCACTCGGCCTCCACCTTGACAAGCCAGGTCCGGTGCCCCCCTGCCCAAGTCGGCACCACCAACGAGCTCATCTCAAACCCCTAGTCCTCCACAGCCTTCCTCCCAAGCAAATGGCCGCCGGAATCACCAAGTCCGGTGACGCATGAAGCTTCTAGCCCTCGGAGATGATGGTGGCAACACCGTCTGATGAGGACATGACTACCTTGGATACGACCAAAAATATTGCATACATGCATATTTGTCAGGTGATTTCTAGTGCAAACTATTCAATAATCTATTTTTGTTATACAGAACAAAAATACTTCACACACTTTTGTGTTTTGTCTAATTGCAGGTGTATGGGACATTTTTACAATTCACATATGAAGATAAGAGAGAAAGAGATGTTTAGGTGCTGTTCAAAAAGTTCTCTCACGTCACTTTTGGGCCAAGAGAAGATAGAATCCAAGTGTCTCCCGTTCTAGATTCAGATTCGGACTGCACAGACATACCTGACTCAAAACAGCAACAACTTTTTCATACGGACTCCGAATTGGGTGATTTTTTTTGTTGGAATCTAGATTTTGTGCTCTTTCCAGCCCAATTGGATTCACCTTCAAATTCGTCCGGAGCGTTGAGATATCGACGAAACAATCAGACGCTGCAGCAGAATCCGAGTCAAACAACAAGTCCAAAGGTGTTGCATCACCTCCACTTGGGCCCATGAGCCTTGTACGTCCTAGGGTTGGTTTTAGGATGCCTTGGGACGTTCTCCCACCTCCTTGGCCGCCACCCCTTCCTCCTATATAAGTAGATCCATCTAGTAGCTTTTTCCTTGGGATTTGTTTAGTTAAAAGTTAGCCATTGCAACTTCGTGTACTTCGTTTGTGTCCAACGACCAGACCAAGACCGCTTACGGATCCCCACCTTTATCAATACTTCATATATACTCGCAATATTCAGATTGCTTTTATCATATTCTTGCTTGTTCTTCGATTGCTTGCAGGAATAGACCTTCGTGGTCAGGTTGATTGTGCTCTGGCGTGGTCAATAACCTCTCGGAGTTGGTTTAGCGATTGCTAAGGCGCAGTGTCATGCATGTTTGTAGTCGGATCGTCAAAGTCATCTTCACCAAATCGATAGTTATCATCTCATCGAAAGATCGGGACACCTCCGCCTCTATCAAGTGGTCAAATTGTTGGTATTTCAGTTGTTTGATCACATGATGCATTCATGATAGTAACATGATTCTCTAAAATAGGTGGCGTGCTCAAATCAACAGGTAACTCAACACATGATGTATTTAAGTTAATTAGGGATGCATCATTCTCATGTGAAGTTATATCATTAATACATATACTGTTACCTTGTCGCAAAGACGTAGCTGATGTCGGTATGGACAATGACAATGCACCATACACTTGAGATGATGTCGCACTCACAAACTGAGGTGTGGCTGCTCTAGTAGGTGCAACGGTGGAGGAATCAACCAATGGTAGTGAGCATGAATTGGAATAGTAGTTGTTGTAGTCACCCAATGCATCCTCCTGTAACTGTCTCTCAAAGGTACAAGCACGAACATACCAGTAATGGAACGAGGAATATACCTAAATCTTGCCTGAATATCATGGTTCAAACCACCAAAAAATCTATTCATTGTATCATCCTCAAATTCTTCTATGACACAATGATGCATATAAGATTTGAACTCTTGGTAGTAAGCATGAACAGTGTTATTGCCTTGTTTAAATTGTTCAAATTTGCGAAGCAATTCACGACAATAGTAAGGAGGGAAAAATTGTTGTCTCATTACATGTTTCAAATCTTTCTAAGTTGTGGGTTGGTTATCGATGTTTTTCTTACAATGCACACTCCACCAAACAGAAGCAAAACCAGTAAATGCTCTAGTGGCATCTCGTACTCGCTCAAGTTCAGAAAAGTCATGGTAACTAAAAACTTGTTCTACTTCAAGCTCCCAAGCTAGATAAATAGCAGGATTAAATCTACCCTCAAATGATGGTAAAGAGATAACCTGACCATGTGCTTGTGTGTGTTGTCCCAACTCTCGTTATGGTGAAGATGTGTTCGTCGTCCAAGAACTTCTTTCTCCAGAACCTGTCATGATTAGTAGAAACAAGAAACAAAATTCGAGAATAATGTTCCTATGAGCTAATAGGATGTGGTTGTAACATGCTCACAGTAAAGCAAATATCAATATCTTACAAGTTCTTACCATGCGACAGGTGGTGACAGGCAACCAGTGGTGTCAAATAACTCTGAAGATTGTGTAAAGCGATTGCCAGGGGAACGTACGTATACACGGTATAGAAATATGTGGAGTTGGGTTGGCTATATATGGTAGCAAAAGATTAGCAATAATCAATTCAAAGATGCAATGTTGAATAAAGGCTCAACGATGGTACTGTGCTGGTCCTAGGCTAGACCGGAGTAGGGACGCGAGCCTAGAACACTAATGAGGTCACGACATAGCACAACTAGCATCAATGAAGGATAAGTAGCTCTGGACAGCAAGATATAAGTGAAGATCACAATGGCAGTAAAGATAATGATGAATAACAACTACCACGCAGGATATATAACAACTCTCTCTCCAACTTTCCTCTTAAAAAGTTTGCTGCTAACTCAAGCTTTCCAATGCAAAAAGAATCACTCAACTCCGAATTGATATGAGGAGTTAAAGAATTCTAAAACTGGCCTGAAAATATGGAACAAACTGTATGCGCGAACTTCGGAGGGCAAAAAGACCTATTTAGAAGCTGATTTTAAGACGCCAAATATTGCACAAGCTTTTGCAACTATTCAGATGCGTCTAGTCGCTAGCTTTAATTTTAGTACTTGTGGAGCCAAAACGGAGTTCGGATGAGGAAGTTATGCCTTTTTTACTAAACAGTGCACAAAACAAATTCCAGTCCGAATTCAACTACGAGATTGAGTCTAGATAGATCCGAATTTTTATTTTTTTTCTCTTCTCTCTCTTTTTTTTCTCAAACTTTTTTTTCTTTTTCTTTTTCTTCGTTTTCTTTTTCTTCTTTCCCTTTTTTTTCTCTATCTTTTTTCCCTCTTTCCAAGACAAACTAGATAAGATGCAGATTGGATCAGGCGAAGATATGAATGACCTCAACTATGATTATGACAATGAATAGTGCGGAGCACGTGGTGGAAATTGATTGATGGGATGGTGGACAGCGGAAGGGATAATGATATAGTGGTGGCGTGACTAATATGAACAGAACTCGAAACTCTAAAGGAACTAGACACTAAGACCAGCAACTCGACACGACGATGCAACCGATAATTCAACAATGCAAACCATGAAAAAGAAAATTGCAAAGGCTCAGACTGGCTAGGACAAAAGATGAATAGATCTAACTTTTTTTGTGGCTTTTTCTTGGATAATAGGTAAGAAAATAAATCAAATCTAGGGAAAACTGGAAATTCTTACCGAGCAACCTGAAAACTGATACCACTTGATAGAGGAGGGGTGTCCCGATCTTTCGATGAGATGATAACCTCTCAGAGTTGGTTTAGCGATTGCTAAGGCGCAACATCGTGCACATTTGTAGTCGGATCGTCAAAGTCATCTTCACCAAATCAATAGTTATCATCTCATCGAAAGATCGGGACACCCCGCCCCTATCACCGTCCAGCCACCACTAGAGGAGTTTTTGTTAAGGGAGTGCTCGCCGTCGTCCTCCCGATCCATCCCCATCCCGCCCGGCTCCGCCATGGTATCCCCATCCCCATCCCTCTGTTTTCTCTCTCTCTCTCTCTCTCTCTCTCTCTCTCTCTCTCTCTCTCTTTCTCTGTGTGTGTGTGTGTGTGTGTAAATCTGGCCGAAGGGCCCCACCCACCAGCCTCAACCTCTCCTCGAAAATGTTTTTAAGTGTGTGTGTGTGTATTCTGCCTTTACGCCTTCGACGTCACCCTCTGGATTTTCCAGAAAATCAGTTTAAACTATTTTACTTCATTTTAAATCTCAGTTTGACCAAAATTTGACCATCCATATCTCCTAAACTACAAGTCCAAATAAGTTGATTCTTTTTCCATTAATTTTCTTTTGTGCTCCTTCATTTTCTTGTAGAGTTTGGTATTTTTCTCTTCTGTCTAGAATTTCTAGATATAAGAATATGATTTATGTGTTATTTACAAATGCTTTCAAAAAAATATTTTTAGAATATTTGATGTGTGTATGTAAAGACCAGGACAATCCCACCTCCCTATTGGAGCAAGGCAAGCCACACCTTCCATTTGCATGATCAAAATGCAATGCCAGGGTATATTTAATAAACTTGTTTAAAATTTGCGTTAGATATATATGATTTATTCACGGCATATCTTGGAGTTATGTATGATCTTGCTACTGTTATATGATGATGCTTGGATTTCTGGGACTAATGCTTTGCAGATTGAGGGTGACATTTTGCCATTGGATTACTAGGAATTTTAGTTATGCTTTCATTATGATTATATTGGATATCATGACTATCGAGGTATCATTGTATTTGATGCCATCTTACTATTCAGATCTGATCATTGGTTTATATATCTTGATATTGTCATTTGGATAGTAGCGTCATTTTCTTTGGATTCATCATGACATTAGCTACCTTTGTAATTAATTATGCTGCAGTCATATCATTCTTCGAATGGATATGGTTATAACTTGGATTGCAGGCTGATATATGATGTTGCAGTACCAGTTATAAGATATATCTTGGGGACAAATTATGTCATTTCATTGGTCAGGTGCCACCGAACTGAGCTCACCAGTGCAGCCACACTTGCCTGGATGCGGAGGCCCTAATTCGGTCTGTTGTCATGCCTCTCGCCGGTGCCTCCAACTAGGGGAGGTTATGTGCGCACGCTCCCAAGCCTGGTAGGCGACAATAACCATGTGTGCCTGAGTTGTGTGTGTGTGTGTGTGTGTGTGTTTTCCCCCATTTGGGACCATTTTTATTTTGTTTTGCCGCGATGGTAGCCGGCCACGAATGTGGTAGATGTCTAGAGTGGGCATCTGGGGCCACCCATGACATAGACCAAAGGTGTAGTTTGTCGGAGTGGCTGAGAGAGTGTCATGCAATAGATTGGTTTTGTCGGGATGTCGTTGGTCCACCCGAATGCGAGCACAAGGCCATGAATTCTATGGTGTGGGCACAGTGTAGTAACCTCTGCAGAGTGTATAATCTATTGATAGTCGCGCCCCCAGTCATGGACATAGTTTGTACTAGGTCACACCTTTCGATCAACACTCCTGATGACGAAATAAGTAATAACCTGGCCTATATTATTATTTGAGCAGTAACAGTTTGGTAGGATGTCATTGTTGATATTGGGATGACCTCGAGGATGATTATTCAGTTTGTGATGTGATCACGCAGTGATCACGAGGAGGTATTGATCACGAGGTGATTGAGATGATATGTTGCTTGGCCGGATAGCCAAGAATAAGATGATTCATGTGACCCAGGATAATGGTTCGGCATTAGTTTTAGCATTACCATATGAGGATTAATATTTACTTCCACGTCATAGTAGCCGTTAATAACTTAAACTATTGATGCTATGTTATTGTTTTGCCTTGATGCTTTTGGTTGTTGGGATCTTGTGAGTACATTCAAAATACTCACCTGGCATGTCATGCTAGATTGTAGGTGATGCCGTGATTGATTGCTTCTCAATGATTCCGAGCGTATGAGCTAGACCGTGTCCCAGCCAGAGTCCATGCCAAGTGGAGTCCATCACCGTCGTCGCGGTTCCGCTGCTTGCATGGAGCTACTTTAGTAGGCGTAGTGTCAGCATGCCCATGTAATCTTTGTAACCTCAAGACCCTTGTACCCTTATCATTTGTAATAAGAGCTTATTTGTTCTTGTTGGGTAAAGTAGTAATAATTCAAAAAAATTCCTACCTGTCAGCAAGATCAATCTAGGAGATTCTAGCAACGAGAGATAGGGAGTGCATCTTCATACCCTTGAAGATCGCTAAGTGGAAGCGTTACTAGAACACGGTTGATGGAGTCGTACTCGCGGCGATTCAAATCGCGGAAGATCCGATCCAAGCGCTGAACGGATGGCGCCTCCGTGTTCGACACTCGTACAGCCCAGGGATGTTTCCTCCTTCTTGATCAAGCAAGTGGAGAGGAGAAGTTGAGGGAGAACTCCGGCAGCACGACGGCATGGTGGTGATGGAGCTCTTGGTTCTCTAGGAGAGCTTCGCTAAGCATACGGAGGAGGAAGAGGTGTAGGAAGGAGAGGAAGGGATGCACTAGGGCATGTCAGGGTGTGGCTGCCCTCCCTCTCCCTCATAATATATAGGGGGAAGGCGGAAGGAGGAGGCGCCCTAGAGTTCCCCTAGGGGGGCGGTGGCTAGGGCAGATTGGATCTCTCTAGGTAAACCCTAGGGAGACTTGCTCCCCAAGCCAAGCAGGTGGAGGCTTGCCTCCCAAGCCATGTGGAGGCGCCCACCTCCCCAAGCAACGTGGAAAAGGGTGTGGGGTGCACAACCCCTTAGTGGGCTAGTTTGCCCCTTCCTCTTGGCCCATGAGGCCCTACAACACTTGTCGGGGCCCCTGAAACACCTTTCGGTCATGCTGGCCATAGCCCGGTACCTCGAAAACACTTCTGGACTCTAATACCCTTCGTCCAATATATTGATCTTCACCTACGGACCATTCCGGAGTTCCTCGTCATGTCTGGGATCTCATCCGGGACTCCGAACAACCTTCGTTAACCACATACTATTCCCATTACAACTCTAGCGTCACCGAACCTTAAGTGTGTAGACCCTACGGGTCCAGGAATCATGCAGACAAGACCGAGATACCTCTACGGCCAATAACCAATAGCAGGATCTGGATACCCATATTGCCTCCCACATGTTCCATGATGATCTCATCGGATGAACCACGATGTCGGGGATTCAATCAATCCCGTATACAATTCCCTTTGTCCATTGGTATGCTACTTGCCCGAGATTCGATTGTCGATATCCCGTACCTCGTTCAATCTCGTTACCGACAAGTCTCTTTCCTCATAACGTAACGCATGATCCTGTGGCTAACTCCTTAGTCACATTAATCTCATTATGATGATACATTACCGAGTGGGCCCAGAGATACTCTCCGTCATTCGGAGTGACAAATCCCAGTCTCGATTCGTGCCAACGCAACAGATACTTTTGGAGATACCTATAGTGCACATTTATAGTCACCCAGTTATGTTGTGACGTTTGATACACCCAAAGCATTCCTACGGTATCCGGTAGTTGCACAATCTCATGGTCTAAGGAAAGATACTTGACATTAGAAAACCTCTAGCAAAAGAACTACACAATCTTGTGCTATGCTTAGTATTGGGTCTTGTCCATCAGATCATTCTCCTAATGATGTGATCTCGTTATCAATGACATCCAATGTCCATGGTCAGGAAACCATAACCATCTATTGATCAACGAGCTAGTCAACTAGAGGCTCACTAGGGACATGTTGTAGTCTATGTATTCACACATGTATTACGGTTTTCGGTTAATAATATTATAGCATGAACAATAGACAATTATCATGAACAAGGAAATATGATAATAACCATTTTATTATTGCCTCTGGGGCATATTTCCAATGGTTCTATGCCAAGCCACTACAAAAAAAAATACACTTCCGTGATGATACGTGTTTGTCACAATAGGTCGCATTTTTTGTCATGCATGTACATCCATGACGATTTTATGACAGAATCAAGATAGTCATACCTGTGCTATCATAGAAGTGTTCCATGACATAACCAAAATTATCATCACTGAAGTGTCCACTTCCATGACGATAAATTGCGCGTCACAGAAGTGCTTTCGTCAAGGGTGACTGACATGTGGCATCCACCATAATGGAACGTTGTTAAGCTATCGGGTCGGGTTTTGGATCCGATAACCCGTTAACAGCCCTGACCAATGGGAAATTTCCACGTGTAAAATTCTTGTTGGCCGGAAGAAACACGTGTCAGCTCGCCAGTGGGTCAGATAGGCGCCTATGATATGTCGACACGTGCCACGACCCACCACTGGCCCACTTAGCTTACAAAGCTGGCCCATTTGACTTGGTCAAAAGTTAACGGGCTGGCCCATGAAAATCTTGTTAACGGTCTCTTCGCAAATAGCCCATTTTACGGCCTGATAACTCACGGCCTATTAGGCCCTAAAGGAAATTGTCCCAACAACGTCATGTGGGCCGTCGAATATAACACCAGCCCATTTCACTTTTGGCCCATGTATGGCCCACGACGTCTTTCGGCCCATATGAGGCCTTCGTATCTTTAGGCCCTTTAGAGGCCCACGGTGACTCTAGCCCATAATGAACAGTAATTTTCATCATACCCGTTGACGGCCTGTGATTCACATGGGCCGTTTCTAGCCCGTGTTAGCTTCCGGCCTATTGACAGCCCCTACATTCTTGGGCTCCTTTCCGGCCCTCGATTACTTCCGGCCCGTTACTGGCATGTTCCCCTAATGGGCCAAATTCGGCCCATGGCAAGAGTCGGCCCGTTTCTGGCTTGTTAACCCGTTGCGCCGTTTCCAGCTCGTCCTATATTCTGGCCCATTAACGACCTGTTATTCCTGTGATAGAATTAAGCCTTTGCTGTCCTCTGGCCTTTTAATGGCCCATTACCATGCTGGGCCGATACCAATTACGCCCGTTTACGGCCCATGTAGACCCATTTATCCGACGGCCCAAGGCCCACCGATTCTACGGACCAGTTGTAGGCCCATTTATTGATGGCCCGTAGGAGACCCATGGATCCTACGGCCCGTATATGGCCCATGGTTGTTGCGGCCACTAGCAAACCAGGATAAAAGAAGATTAGGAAATAAATAAGCCCGAAACTAACACTAGGCTATTAAGACGATTGCACAGATTACATCCACTTGGCATCAAAGATCGCCACTAGTGCAAATATAGGGAACACCCTACACTATACAAAAATGGCTTGCGTTTTCTTCAGCCGGTGGCTGCACATTAAGAATAAATTTTCTATCACACCAAAACAAATTACAACTATATAACAAAAGGAAGGTTGGCATAAAACTTAACAGTCTAGTAGATGAATGCACCACCAGAAGTTCATAAGCTCAGTTCATTTGACCTGACTGTTACGTTTTCATGTTGTATTGTCCGATGGAGCACCATAACCCTCGCCTTCATTTATCCTAGGCTCCTGAACAACATAGCAAATGTCTGATAGTCTGGTTTCAAAACCATCCATATCTTGACAACATCGAACAATGTCTCTCCTTATTTCACAAAGGGTCTCTCTTAGGGAATGGACTTGTGTCTGGAGCGCAGATACAACATTGCTTTGAGCTTGCATATCTTGATCATGAGGCTGTTTGGACGAGATTGCCTTAACAACCAATCCAGTATTACGCAGGAATGTGCTTTTGGCACTATTAGTGGACAGGTACTGACCCACTGTAGCAAGAGCTGACATTGCGGTTATAGTTGCCTCGCCGCCTTTTGAAGGTGGCGGTTCCACCATTTTTCCATAGCTCGCTGAAAAGTTGAGTTTTTACATTAGTAGTACCAGAACAGAAGATATTAAGGAGGCAGCAAAACCAAACAAAATAGCTTTGGTCTATATACAAAACTTATTTTGGTGAACCCATGTAAAATATTAGTTGTATTTTATCGCAAAGTACATAATAAAACCAGGTTCCAAACATATGACCATGTACCATCGCTAATGTATTGTCTATTTCTTCACATTGCATTGAGGGCTAAGGATAAGGAGACGAAGTTTATAATATGGTAAGCATAGTATGACATCATTCATACCACAAAACATCTGAGAACAGACAAACAGGCAATTGTAACGTTGTGTGGGCAAGTACAGCATGGAACTAGATTACGGGTCAAGATCAAAGGAACATCACTCCTCTCTTTAAACCTTGTAAGGTGCAATGATACGCTAAGACAATTGTGTATAAAATTGAAAAGCGTAATAGACATTGGCTGCAAACCATGCAGTTCAAGGCACAAGTCAGAGTAAGTAGTAGTTAAAAGGCATGAGGATTAAGGACTTACAACAACGGCTTTGACTGGTGTAGTCATGCCCTTCTTCTTGCTGGTGTGATAGTCCTTGAAGATTTCCACAACATTTGGTTCAGGTACTTTTTGGTCCTTGCGGGCTTTCCTCTGCATTTGGAACAAGTCAATATAGATCTTATAATATGGTACAGCGAAAAGAGTGAAACAGCAGCTAATTACAAGAGCCTTGCAGTGTGCAATATAGCTACGAGATCCTGTCGTCTGTTGGAATTTCACTTTCGTACGGTTGGCCTTGTTCTTTGAACAGTTCACCTACAAGAAGATAGGTTTGTGTGGCACATGCGTAAATAGGACTTCAACATGTGATCTGATCACATATATATAATGTACCTAATACTTCAGATCAGACCAGTGTTTAACGAGGCCCCTCCAGTCTTCATCCGATATATTTTCCACTGGAGATGTTTGGGAAAGTTCACTGTTAGCCTTGCCTTCAAAGTGAGTTTTCCTCAAGTTATACCAATACTGTCAGAGAGCAGACCTGAAAACATGGGTGCAAGCTTTTCTGGTTGCATCATCTTGGCTATCCAACTTGAAACTCATCTGTTGAAAATTATGCGAGTCTCATTATCAGCAACCAAGAAAGTATGGGACAGAGCAAGACGATATTACTAGTTTCCATACATAACCATACTTATAGATAAATAGTCGAGGAAGGTGTTGAACTGGGTTTCGTCTTTGTCATTCCTGTACTGAATCCATGTTGGGAGGATACGTACATGACACCTAACGGCAACCGCTGCCTCTGATACTAACTTGGCTGACTCTATAGGATCACATGACCTTTTTAAACCTGCCTCAAAACGGATCTCCATTCTTCCTCCTCTTGACTTAGTTAACCTATCGAGCATTATCCCTGATGTTTGTTTCCTCTTGCACCTAGTCCTACAACAAATATAGGAAGTTTTAGTGTACATCAAACTGTGAGACTACATATAAAGAAGCATGCAACTATAAATTGACTCCAGCAACTACCTTCTTGTTGTTGAAGCTCACAAGGTTCATCTGATCTTGCCAACTCGTCTTATGTCAAGAGTTCTTGGGAAGTAGTGTCAGGTGGCAAGGGAGCTTGGGAACGTGCTCCTAGCTCAGTTGACGCATGAGTAACTCATGCAGCTGGTAGTACTATGGTAGGTGTTGCAAGAACTAGGGTTGTCTCTGCTTGTTTGGTGGCACCTATTTGTTTCTGTTTGGCTTTTTTTGCAGCTCGTGTAGCATGGGATGCTGTGTTTGTAGAATTTTTCACTGTACTTTGACCTTCTATTGCACCATTAGTACCAGTAGAATCTGCAGGATTCATCTGCTTCTCATTCCCTTCCATTCTATGTTTCTTCCTCTTTCTCTGTGCCATGTTAAGTCAAGCCAACAAGAAAAACGAATAACAATTTAGTTCTTCAGAACAAATTGATGCGTGATGCAGACGAACTGAAATTTGATGTTAGACAACCACATGAAAGGAGGATGTAATATGTACGAAAAACAGGACGGAAGAGATAACCAGAACTATGATGTGTAAACCAAGCAGAAGTCATTTCACCAAATTAGAAGCAATGCAATGGAAGGTAGACACCATATGAAAGATGCTACAAATATCGCTCTGCCAAGTTAACAATGTCTCATCATAAATGGTGTTTAAACAAATGTGAAGCAGTACAAGAAATAAATCATATGCAAGATGCAAACAACATCACACTACCAAGTTAGAAGTCTCTCGTCATTAGTGCCATTGCATATTCACAGCATTGCATATTCATAGCTTATGATGTGTAAACTAAGGAGAAAGCATTTCAAAAAAAATTAGAAGCAATGAAAGCTAGACACCATATGAAAGATGCAATGAATATCACTCTACCAAGTTAAAACAGTCTCGTCATAAGTGCCATTTCAACAAATTAGTAGTACAAGCTAGAAAAGAATGTGAGATGTAACCTATATCACACTCCGAAGTCAAACGTGTCTTATGATAAGTGATTGTTGCAGGTTACACAACAGTATAATTTGATGTAAGAACATGGTGTGATAGACAGATTGTATGTTCTAGAAACACGAACACGTGTCTTATTCAAGTATAATGTGTAATGTAAGCAGATGGAATTCAACAAAATTAGAAGCAATACAAGCTAGACATCACATTTAACATGCAATCACATATAATAGTGCCAAGTTAGAGGGAGCACCGGTGATGGTGCACTAGGGGAGACGTGCTCATTATAAACACATCTTTGTTGAGTGTCTATGCATGTGTTGTCTTGGAAATCATCTTGGGGGTGTGGAGGAGTAGAAACTGTAGAGGCCCTCTGTTTGGAAGGGGCACCTTTATCCGCTGCCTTGCTAACTTCCTTCCACTTTATTGATTTTGAATTGTCAAGTAAAACCAACAAGAAAAAGCAATAAAATTCTCTGTTCAGAACTCATTCATGCATGATACTGACAATCACTACTTTGATGTAAGGCAAACACATGATACCATGATGGAATATGTACGAAAAACAGGACGACATGGCATGTTCACAACTGTTTGTGTAAACTAAGCAGAAACCATTCCAACAAATAAGAAGCAATGCAAGCTAGACACCACATGAAAGATGCAACCAATATGACTCTACGAAGTTAAAAGCGTCCCATCCTAAATGGAATTTCAACAAATTAGAAGCAGCGCATGCTATAAATCATATGAAAGATGCAACTAATATCCAACTGCATATACTAAAGGTGTCTCGTCATATTGATTGATGCGGGATACGTCATAAGCTAAGCAGACTAGCACATGCAGTTTAACTAGATTGGAAGAATTACAATCTAGACACCATATGCAACATGCAACCACATATCACGCTGCCAAGTTAGAGCAAGCACCTGCGATGCTAGTGTAGGGGAAATGCGGTAATCAACTACAGAGCTACGTTCATTGTCTTCATCTAGCCTTGCTGTTTGTTGAGAATCATGTTGGGAGGATGATGTTGCATTCTTTAAATGAGGAGTAGTCCACTTGCCTGCCTGCCTCATCATAAGTGATTGATGAGGGATACACAAGAACATTAGTTTGATGTAAGAACATGGTTAATACACAAATGTACTAGTATGTACCAAAAACAGAAAGGCATGTCATATTCAAAGGTATAATGTGTAAGCTAAGCAGATGCAATTTAACCAAATTGGAAGCAATAAAAGCCAGACATCCGGCTGGAGTGCTGAGAATGATCATCTAGGACCTGAGAGCCTGGTGGGAGGCGGGCTGCTTCGCCACCATCGCCGCTTTTTAGTTGGCTTCCAGGTGATGCCTGTCTTTGCTGGGCTTGTCACTGGCTCGGCCAGTGCCCTGACTATCTATTTGTCTTCTGGTGCTCACGGGATGGTGGTTCATGTAGAAAATATCTTTCCTTATCTTAATAAAGACCGACTTCGGCCTTTCGAATACAAGCTAGACACCATATGGAACATGCAACCACATATGACACCGCAAAGTTAAAGCAAGCACCTGGGATGGTGGTTCATTGCGAGCGAGGTCATCAACTCCAGAGCTACGTTTACCATCTCCATCTGCTGACACTGCACCCTTTATAAGGGTGAAACGTGTCTGGCCTATCCGCGTACCATGTTGGAGCGACTTGTCTCTTTTCTTTTTGGCTCCTCTCATGCCAGCAGAGTCTGAAATACCCTTGCATAAAAACACAATAGTGAGAGTAAGGGTGAAGTGTGTGTAGAACTAGTGCACTGTAAAGTAGCAGATAGCAAGTGGCTGAAAAATAAATTACATGAGACATATGATAGCTCTACAACATTGCATGGCTAACAAAATTAGATTCTACTCCGTATGATTTTGTAATATATGAGCACAGGAAATGCAGGTACTCCTCCAGCACACCACCACATGTGGTCATATCTAGGATAATAGTCGACTAAAAATAAATAGGTTAGTCGATTTTTTTAATGAACCGTCCGATCTTTAAGGAACGGGCACATGGCCTTCGTCTACCTCCCGCCAGTCACTATTGACGATCTTTCTCGAACCGCCAGCGACCACCGGCCCAGACCCCTGCCTTCGCTGTTGTCGGTGTTCTGGGAACGGGGGTCCCCAGACTTGCCTGCCTGCGGCCTCCGGCGTGGCTCAACAGTGACCCAGTACGGACCATCTTCATCAACCCAAGTTCAAGACTCTCGTGAGGGGTCAAGCCTCGCGGGGCGGATGACACAAGGCTTCCTTAGGTGCGGCCTCACCAGGCAGGCTCATGAGGAGGCGGAGATATCAGGGCAAGGGGCACCTTGCGAGGTGCTCATGTCGCAAGCCATGACGATCACGACCAGGCGGGCAAAAGGCGGGCGCCAGCCCGCGCAGCGTCCTCGTTTCCTCTTTGGTGCAAAGGGGGCAAGCGCAGGCGCAGAGTACCAAGGCATCAAGCAAAGGTTTCCATATTGGTGCAACGAGACCAAGACCAGTAGAACGGCAGGACGGAGAATACCATGGAGCCCAAGACAGCATCATCACCAGTGCCTTTAGCAGTCGAAGACCACCTTTAGTCAGGATAGCTTGTACGAGCTGTCCCCCTTCAAAATGGCCGTTGTTGGCTCCCTTCCCGCTCAATATTTGGGAAGAGGACTAGGGCCTCTATATATAGAGATAGCCACCACAGTAGAGGGGATCGAATCCTTCCCCGGGAGAACACCACCACCACAAGAACACCTCTCGCGAAGCTGTTCTCTCTCTATACTGTTCATCATCAGCCCAAGAGGCAATCCACCACAACACACACAGGAGTACGGTATTACACCACAACGGTGGCCCGAACCTGTATAAATCTCATGTCCCTTGTGTTGTTCATCGTGCTAGCTTAGATTCGTGGTGAGGTTTTGGGCGTGAATCGATAGGGAGAAGATCTTCGTGCGCACCCCAGAGTTCGAACCTTAAGGGTTTTGCCGGAACCCAGGTAGGGGTGCGCCGGAGCTCTCCCTTCAGTTGACCCGTTCTCCACCAACACCGCGGTTCGCCCCCATGGCGGACAATGCACCACCGGCCACGGCGGCCGACCCTAGCGCTGGGGCCAGGTGGCTCCGAGCCTTGGCCCCTGCCTTGTGACAGGTGCAGTGGCCCAACAAGTTCAAGCCAGAGATGTCACTGCGCTACAACGGCGCGGCGGATCCGCTGGTTTTCCTGCTGTCATACGAGGAGGCCGTCCTCAAGGCCGGGGCCGACGACAAGGTCATGCCCAACTGGTTTCCCATGGCCCTCACCGGCATCCAGCGCGTGAGGCTGTTCCACCTGCCAACAGCTTCTGTGGCCTCCTGGGAGGAGCTACGCAACCTCTTCCTCACCCACTACGCTGCACCGGCGCCCCCGGCCGTCGCAACTCTCCTGGGCGGCTCGCAGGCGCCACCCTCGGGATGCCACGTCAAGCCGTTCATCCGCCAGATCGGTGCCGCCCTCGCGCGGCAGGGAGCTCCTCCGGGTTGGGCGGCACCCAAGGCCGACCTGACCTTCAACTCGGACGATCACCCCATCAACACCACCTGCTCGGGTGTGCTCCCAATGCTTTGCATGCCCACTATTTGTCAGGTGTCCATCACAAGGACCCTCATCGACAGCGGCGCCGGCCTCAACATGCTCTCGGTGGAGGCCTTTAGCCTCCTCCATGTAGCGCTCGAACGGCTCCGGCCCAGCAAGCCCTTTTCGGGCGTCGGGGGCGGTTCCTCCAGCTCCCTAGGGCAGATCCGCCTTCCTGTGACCTTCGGCACCCACGACAACTTCCGCACCGAGCTCATCGACTTCGAAATCGCCCAGATCGGCCTCCCGTACAACACCATCCTCGGGGGCCCCGCCTTGGCTCGGTTCAAGGCGGGGACCCATCCGTCTTACAACCTCATGAAGATGCCCAGGAGTAGCGGCATCCTCACTGTAGCTGGGGATACCAAGGACATCTGATGGCTCTTTGCTGGCGCTCAAGCTCGCCCTCAAGACAGCCGCCGCAGCACATCCCGCCGGCACGGACGCCTCGAAGGCCAAGGGGGCTGCACCAACCAAGAAAAAGAAGCTGTTCACCCAGGACAAGGCGGAAACCAAGAAGGTACCCGTTGAGGAGGACGGGTCCTCAGGCGCTACCTTGACCATAGGCGCCAAGCTCGACCCCGATCAAGAGGAGGCGCTGGTGAAGTTCCTGCGCTCGAACAAGGAAGTGTTCACATGGGAACCCATGCATCTGGCGGGGGTCCCAAGGCAGGTGATTTAGCATCACCTGAACGTTATCCCCAATGTACGCCTTGTGAAGCAGAAAGCAAGACAACAATCCACCGAGAAGCAGGCCTTCATCGTCCAAGAAACTCGCAAGCTGGAGGCGGCAAGTGTTATTCGCAAGGTTCGCTACCCCGAGTGGCTGGCAAACCCTGTGGTTGTGCTGAAAAAGGGAGGAAAAGAGTGCATATGTGTCGACTTCACCAACCTCAACAAGTCATGCCCTCAAGATCCGTTCCCACTCCCTCGCATCGAACAAATTGTCGACTCCACCGCCGAGTGCGACCTGATGAGCTTTCTGGATGCATTTTCGGGCTATCATCAAATCAAGATGGCGGTAGAAGACGTGGAGAAGACGGCTTTCCTGACCCCATGTGGGGTGTACTGCTACACCTGCATGCCATTCGGGTTGCGCAACGCGGGCACAACCTTCCAGCGGCTGATGCAGATCGCCTTAGGCCGGCAGCTCGGGAAGAACGCTGAGGCTTAGGTTGACGACATTGTGGTGAAGTCTCGGGAGGCGAAGACCTTGATTGAGGACCTGGAAGAGACCTTCGCGAGCTTCCACGAAGTGGACCTACGACTCAAACCGGAAAATTCTGAGTTTGGTGTTCCTTCCGGCAAGCTTCTGGGCTTCCATGTGTCCCACAGGGGGATCGATGCCAATCCGGAGAAGGTCAAGGCGATCGAAGACATGAGTCCACCGGAAACCCTCAGAGAAATGCAGAAGCTCGCCGGACGCGTAATTGCGTTAGGGCGCTTCATCTCCAAGCTGGGGGAGCATGCCTTGCCTTTCTTCAAGCTGATGAAGAAGATGGGTCCGTTCGAATGGACACAGGAGGCCGACCAAGCGTTTCAAGACCTCAAGAAGTACCTGTCCAACCCTCCTGTGATGGTGGCATCACGCCCTCTCGAGCCCCTGGTGCTCTACCTCGCCGCCACACCCTACTCTGCCAGTGCAGCTCTGGTGGCGGTTCGGGAAGAGAGCCAGACCAAGACTGCATCATGGCCGGCCACGGCCCCGGCCGAGGCAGCACAAGACTAATACGGCCTCGCGAAGACCAAGGCCTCGGCAGATGGAGACCTGCCTCAACAGGAGGGCGCCCCTAGGGCTGAAGAGGCCTCGCCAGGCAGCCAGGTGCTGGGGGCTCCGACGTCTCAGGAGGCGCCTAACCCTCCGGAGGGCACGGACCTCGTCAGTGCGCCCACCCTCGTCGAGCATCCAGTGTACTTTGTTAGCACGATGCTGCGGGATGCAAGGGCACGGTACCCCATGCCTCAGAAGCTCTTGCCGGCACTGCTGGTGGCCTCACGTAAACTGTGGCATTACTTTCAAGGTCACCCTATCAAGGTCGTCTCGTCCTACCCATTGGAAAGGGTACTCAGGAGCCCCAATTCTGCTGGAAGGGTCGACGAATGGAACATTGAGCTGCAAGCATTTCAGTTGGAATTCAGCACAACCAGGGTCGTCAAGGGAGCCGCATTTGCAGATTTTGTGGCAGAATGGACAGAGGCGCCAGGGCTCGAAGCAGGCGAAGATCGGTCACTTTCCCCAGGAAGTGAGGCTCCGGACGGCTGGGTCATGTACTTCGATGGAGCATTCTCGCGGCATGGCGCGGGGGTTGGCGCAGTTTATATCCCCCACTCAGCAGAAGCTCTATTACGCCATGCAGCTTTGTTTCCAGCATGGCGAGAAGGTCTCCAACAACATAGCAGAATATGAGGGCCTCATAGCAAGCTTGAAAGCTGCAGCAGCATTGGGGGTAAAGCACCTCATCATCAAGGGTGATTCACAGATCCTCGTTAACTTCTCCAACAAGGTGTACGAGCCGAAGGACGAGCACATGTAAGCGTATCTTGCGGAGGTGCGCATGATGGAAAAGCAGTTTTGGGAGCTGGAGCTGCAGCACGTGCCCCGCGACAGCAATCAGGAGGCTGATGACATCGCCAGAAGGGCGTCTAGGCGGCTGCCTCAGGAGCCTGGCATTTTCGAAGAACGGCTCTTCAAGCCATCGGCCATGCTTCACTATCAAGCGTTGCACAACCTCAGGAGGAACTCCCTCAGCCACCTGCAACAGGAGCCCCAGCCTGTGGCCCAACCTCGGGAGCACGCTTGCTTCCTGGCGCTAGAGCCTCGGGAGAGAAGCTGGACTATGGAATTCAAGGACTACCTGATGCAAGGGACTCGACTGGAGAAGGAGGAGGATGCGGAACGCGTGGCCCGACAGGCCACGACCTACTGCATTCAAGACGGAGAGCTCTACCGAAAGCAGCGAAATGATGTTTCCCTGTGTTGCATCTCCAGGGAACAGGGGAAGGAGTTGTTGGCTGATATACATGGTGGAGATTGTGGACGCCACTCGTCATCACGGACCCTCGTCGGCAAGGCGTTTCACAGCGGGTTCTACTGGCCTACAGCACTCAACGACGCAATCGAGCTGGTGAAGGCTTGCGAAGCCTGCTAATTCCATGCCAAGCAAATCCATCAGCTAGCTCAGGGCCTGTAGACCATCCCACTCTTGTGGCCGTTCGCGGTCTGGGGGCTGGATATCTTGGGCCCGTTTCCTCAAGCACCTGGGGGCTACCGCTACCCCTACGTCGCAATCGACAAGTTCACCAAGTGGGCGGTGGTGGAAGCCGTCCGCACCATCCCAGCTGGCTCCGCACCATCACCGACAATGGTTCGCAGTTCACCAGCAATCTCTTCAAAACATATTGTGCTAACCTTGGAACGCAGATATGCTACACTTCGGTGGCACACCCCCGGAGTAACGGCCAGGACGAACGCGCCAACGCAGAGGTCCTGAAAGGCCTCAAAACCAGGACCTTCAAGAAGAAGCTGGAGTCCTGCGGCAGGGGCCGGTATGACAAGCTCCAGTCCATGCTGTGGTCACTCCGCACTAACGCCACCAACTCAACTGGCGAGACCCTGTACTTCCTCGTCTATGGAGCAGAGGCCGTCCTCCCTCATGAGGTCAGGCGCCACTCCGCACGGGTCCTAGCGTTTGACGAAGCGCAGCAGGATGCCATGTGGGGCATGGACCTCGTGCCGGGGAAGGAGCGTCGTCGAGAAGACGCACTACGAGCAGCAAGATACCAGCACGCACTGCGGCGGTATCATTGCCGCAACATCCGCCCCAGGACTCTTGAGACTCAGGAGGGGGTGCCCATCCCAAACGCTTGGAACATTCTGCATCTCTGGAAGTTCTACCCTTGAAGAAAGGCCCAGTGCTTGTGAAGAAAGGCCCAGTGCCTGTAAAGAAGGCCCAGTGCCTGTGAAGAAAGGCCCAGTCCTGTAAAGAAGGCCCAGTGCCTGTGAAGAAAGGCCCAGTGCCTGTAAAGAAGGCCCAGTGCCTGTGAAGCTCGCCGCCCCAAGAAGGGCCCGGTGCCTGTGAAGAAGGCCCAGTGCCTATGAAGCTCGCCGCCCGTGACACTCTCACATAATAATGAGTTGGGGCTATACACGCCCCGGAGTCTCCGGAGTGCCGCCCTTGGGCCTCGGGGGCTCCCACTCACACCCAGTGGTAGCACTTAGCTCCGCGCAGGTGAGAAGATGTCGAAGACTAGACTAGGTGCCGGATGCGGATTTTCATTAGATTTCTGCAGTTGGCTCGTTCTCCCTTGTTTGGACCTTTATTGGAGTTTCTTCTAGTGCTGTTTGCCGTCCTTTGCCCCTGTTCTCTGTTTTTGCCTCTCTCCTGCGTCTCTCTCTCTCTCTCTCTCTCTCTCTCTCTCTCTCTTTCTTGCAAGCTCGCAAGGAAGGGTCGCGAGCGCCCTCGTGAGCCCTTTCTCACCTGGTTTTCGTGAGGCTCCCTCGTTCAAGTTCACAGCGGGAGCACCCCTCCTAGCCCATGCCCCACGGGCATCGCGACACAAAGCGCCAAGCCCAAGCCGACAACCCTCGCGACCAAGGTTCGAAAACTATCCTCCCAACTGGTCTTTGTAGATCTTAAGGCGCCCGGCGAGGCCTCTAGCGGGTACCTCGTGAAGCGAAAACCACTGCAAACTGTTGACACACGAACACGTCACGTGTACCCTCGACGCTGGGGGTGATGCACCGCAGCTCACGTCGAAGGAGACCCGACAGACAGCGCGATACGCAAGACAGTCGATGGGCGCTTTTGCAGACCCGAAACCCCACACCCACGGGAGGGACCCCGTCAGGGAGTGCGGTGGCTATGGGCTGCCCTAGGTCGATTCGCTCGCCCCTAGAGCCTCGTGATTCGCAGCTCTCAAACACGAAGAAAAGCAAAGAATGAGAGAGAAGAACGGTGGAGAGATAAAACATAGATGAAAAAGTAGTATATTGTTTTGTTCGATTGTGTGTTGTTCAATCGGCCGTCACCCCAACATATATAAGAGGCGGCTGGACTTCCCGTACAAGTAAAGGATTCATCAAGGCTTTCCTTACAAGAAAAATTACATCAATTCGCGTCCTAGAGTCCTAGTTCTATTCCAACTCGGATTCAGTCTAAATCTGGCCCAAACTCTGTCTTCCTTCTTGCGCAGGCCGCCGAGCTTTCATATGATCTCCGATCAAGACGGCCCAAATATCAAACTTGTGCGCCTCGATGATACGAACAACTCTCACGTTGATTACTTTTTCAAATAAGGCCATCTTGAATACTCCTCAAGGTCATCTTTACCTTCCAGTCGGACTCGGTCTTGCAATAGACTAGATTATCCGAGTCTCGTAGTGAACTTGTAGGCCATATACTATCTCCGATGATGATGACTCCAAAACCAAAGTTTACCGTCTTGATGATATGCATAATTTCTGTATTGAACACTTCTTCATCCGAGGTCATCTTGATAAACTTTCGGGCACATGTTCAGTTTCACTCGGATTCGAGCTCATCCACTCGGATATTAGAGACTTTCACTCGGACCATCCGACTGGACTTTTTCACTCGGAAAACAATCTTTCACTCGGATGACTATATTTTTATTCGGATAATAATAAGTTCATCCGGTCAGCAAACTTACACTCGACCGGTAATTTTCACTCGACCGGTAAATTTTCACTCGGATGATACGTTTTTTTATCGATCGGTAAGTTTTTACTCGAAAGTTAAGCTTTCACTCGACCGGTAAGTTTTCACTCGGACGGCAAGCTTTTCACTCGACCGAAAACATAGGTTGATCTTGATTTGTCTCCTCAAGTCCCATACGACCTTGGATTGAGACGAATTTTATATGAAAATCGATCGGCTCGACGAGACGAAACTTTCTCGTGTTGAAGTTTTTCCGATTCAAGGACTTCTTAAGGGCTGAATTGCTCGCGCGACCCATCAGACAGGGTGTCTTGTATTTCGCGTCATATTTCCATTTAGATTCGGTCTGCAGTGTATCGCCTCTAACTTTTGCATATGAACTCGGATTGAGATGATTTATATATCAAAATCGATTGCCTCGACGAGACTAAGACAATTCCTTTAGAGTACTCCTTCATCTGAGGTCGTCTTGAAGGCATGATTGGCCGAAAACCACTCGGAATATTGAATTCTGCCACTCGGAATACAATTTCGGCCCCTAAGATGGAGTCGGACGATGATAACCTAAACATCAAAGTTGTTCCACTCGGTGATGTGAAACTTTTCATGATGAAAACCCTTTCACTCTGTATCTTGCCAAAATCAGGCGTCAACACATGCCCCCCTGTTTTTCTGCAAAGCTTGCACTTCAAAAAATAATATGCATAGTGTTCGTTCTAAGGACGATGTCAACACTCCATCGGCCATTTATTTTCCTCGGGGCGATAATTATGTATCGGCCATGTTTGTGCTAAGGGTGATAATCATATATCGGCCATTGCCTACTCAGGCTTCCTGCCACACACTTGGGTGGTACTTCTTCAAATATTTTCCGTTGAGAGCTCGGGGTAACAATGCCCCTTGTATTGATTCCACCAAATATGAATTTCCGGGAACAACTCTTGTAATCCTAAAAGGACCTTCCCAACTTGGAGACCACTTCCCGAATTTTCTATCTCTTGAACCAATTGGCAGAATCACTTTCCAGACGAGATCACCAACTTGAAAATTCTTCAACTTAACTTTCTTATTGTAAGCTCTTGCAACCCTCAACTTGTCTCTCTCTATGGTCTTCAAAGGCACCAAATGTTTATCGGCAATTTCATCAATATTGACCATCATCAAGTTATAAAAGTCTACTGCCGATAAATCATTTTGTTTGGCTATTCTCAAAGCATTCAAATTTACTTCCACTGGTAAAACGGCCTCTTGACCATACACTAGCTCATATGGAGTTACCCTCGTAGCACCATGCCTTGAAATTCTATGTGCCCATAAAGCTTCGGACAACAATTCATGCCATCTCCTCGGATTATCCTCAATCTTCTTCTTGATGAGCTTGATTAAAACTTTATTGCTAGACTCACGTTTGGACGAGCAACTGATGTAGGGTGGAACCCTAAGTGGATGATCTTTCACGTTTGGAGTGGATCCTACCGGGACTCACGAAGAACACGCGGAAGCACAAAGGGGAAACATGGGGAAAACGAGAGAGAGAATCACTAAACCGACATAGAATCAATCACACAAGTGCTAGATTACCGACAACATAAAGTGACATAAGATCCACAATCAACCAAGGTAAGGATACAAAGGAACAGTTCTTCTCCGTACGGAGGTCTGGATGGTATTCCCTAGAAAGGGGTCTTGAATCCGCTTGGGGGATCTTCTCCGAAGAGGTCCCGAGCTCCGAGGAGAAGTAGCCAAGTGGATGAGCAAGGGTCTCACACAAAATATGAGCTAAACCTATGCTACACTCAATAGGAGGTGGGGGCGTCCTATTTATAGTCTTAGTGCAAATGGAAGTCAAAGTGAAGGGGTACAAGGGCTCCAGCCCGCAGGTGCGGTCACTCAGGTGCCGGACGTTCGGAAGGCGTCGGACGTCCGGAGGCTCGGGACGGTCCGGACGTCCGGTTGGGCTCGGGCGTCCGTAGAATCAGCTCTGTCGTGGGCGCGTCGGACGTCCGGAGGGGGTCGGTCGTCCGGAGCTTCGTGACGGTCCGGACGTCCGGAAGTCGTCGGTCGTCCGTAGATTCGGTTCGGGCATGCATCGGCCGGACGTCCGGTGGTTTCGGTCGTCCGTAGTTTCGGTTCGGGTTCCCAGCTGCCGGACGTTCGGAGGGCGTCGGTCGTCCGTGGCCTGGGAGTCGTCGGACGTCCGGGCTTGGTCGGACGTCCGATGCCTGTAGCTTCAGCAGCATCTCTTCTTCTTCTTCAACATGCTTGGGGTCCTCGCCGTCTTGGCTCTTACAAGTAGTTGATCCTTGGCTCACCTCCATGTACCTGATTACACATAGAGTCTCCGAATGAGGTAGTAGCCATGTCTCGTGAGTAGGAAGAGGGAGTTCGGAGAGGAGCGAATTCACCTTATCTTCGATGGACTTAGCTCGGGCTCTTGTCATGGGTCCAAGTGGTGTTGAGGGAGATGTAGGCACGTCCATGAGGATGAGCAAGGGATGCTCCGCATCATCTCCCCCCCCTTGGGAGAGATCCGACCTCAGATCACAAGGTGCATCTCCATGGAAAGGTGCGAGGTCCTTGACGTTGAAGATGTCGCTCACATTGTACTTGCCTCGTGGTAGGTCGATCTTGTAGGCGTTGTTGTTGTAGAGTGCTAGAACCTTGAAAGGTCCATCGGCACGAGGTAGAAGCTTGGACTTGCGTTCGTTGGGGAAGCGGTCCTTGCGAAGATGTAGCCACACTAGATCACCAATGTTGAATACCATGGGTTGCTTGTTGATGTTGAGCTTGGTCGCTAGTCGTTGTACTTCGCGCTCGATGGTGTGCCTTGTATCTTCATGCATCTTCTTGATGTAGCTTGCACGAGAACTTTCGTCGAGGTTGGTTCGCTCTTGTAGAGGAAGAGGTAGAATGTCCAATGGGGACAAAGGGTTGAAGCCGTATACGACCTCGAAGGGGGACTTGCCGGTCGTGGAATGTCTTGCACGGTTGTAGGCGTACTCGGCGATGGGTAGACACGCCTCCCACTCCTTGATGTACTTCTTGATCAACACGTGAAGTAGAGTGGAGAGTGTACGGTTCGTCACCTCCGTTTGGCCGTCGGTTTGAGGATGCTATGCCAAAGAGAACAATAGCTTGATTCCGAGCTTGGCGCATAGGGTCTTCCAAAAGTAACTCAAGAACTTGACGTCGCGGTCCGAGACAATCGTCTTTGGCACTCCATGAAGTCGCAAGATTTCCCTACAAAAGAGATTGGCAATATGTGAAGCATCGTCTATCTTGTTGCAAGGAATGAAATGTGCCATCTTAGAAAATCTGTCCACAACAACAAGGACGGAATCCTTGCCATTTTGAGTTCTAGGCAAACCAAGTACAAAATCCATGCTAATGTCTTCCCAAGGTTGATAAGGAATAGGAAGGGGCATGTAAAGACCATGGGATTGAGATTTTGACTTAGCTTTGCGACATGTAGATCAACGGTTGGTGAAGCGTGAACGTCACGGAACATCTTGGGCCAAAAGTAGTGCTTGGAGAGCGTGGCGAAAGTCTTGTCACGTCCAAAGTGTCCCATGAGTCCACCTCCATGAGCCTCTTGCAAAAGGAGTAAACAAAGAGAAGACTCGAGAATGCAAAGTTTGTTAGCACTCATAAGATAATCATCCTTTATGTAGTATCGTTCCCAAGACGTGTGCGTCAAACACTTAGCATAAGGAGTAGCAAAAGAAGGATCATGCTCATACAAGTCTTTTATATGCTCAAAACCAATAACATTCAACTCAAGTTGAGTGACAAGTGTGCATATGCGTGAAAGTGCATCCGCAACAACATTTTCTTTACCCTTAATGTACTTGATGACATATGGGAAAGATTCAATAAATTCACTCCATTTGGCATGACGCTTGTTCAACTTAGTTTGACCTTTTAAGTACTTAAGTGTTTCATGATCGGTATGGATGACAAATTCATGAGGTCTAACGTAATGTTCCCAAACATGTAGCACACGCACTAAAGCATATAGTTCTTTGTCATAGATGGGATAATTAAGTTGAGCACCGGATAGTTTTTCACTAAAATAAGCAATGGCTCGTTTTTCTTGCATCAAAACTCCGCCAATTCCGCTACCACTTGCATCACAATGAACCTCAAAATTTTTGTCAAAATTGGGCAAAGCAAGAATCGGAGCATGAGTAAGCAAAGACTTGAGCTCATCAAAAGCGGTGGATTGCAAAGATCCCCAAACGAAAGGTGCATTCTTCTTACTCAAAGCATGTAAAGGAGCGGCAATTGTGCTAAAGTTTTTCACAAAGCGGCGATAAAATCCTGCAAGACCAAGAAAGCTACGCACTTGTTGCAAATTGGTGGGTTGGGGCCAAGTTTTAATTGCTTTAATCTTAGTTTCATCAACATGGACACCCTTGCAAGAGACAACAAAACCCAAGAAAACCACTTTGTCAACGCCAAAAGTGCATTTCTTCAAGTTCGCATAAAGGCTTTCCTTGCGGAGGGTTTGCA
This sequence comes from Triticum aestivum, assembly GCF_018294505.1. Lineage (NCBI taxonomy): Eukaryota > Viridiplantae > Streptophyta > Magnoliopsida > Poales > Poaceae > Triticum > Triticum aestivum. Next base: position 337,213,514 of record NC_057804.1, read on the forward strand.
ACACAGATTTAACATGATTAATGTGCTCTTTCATGGTTTTGCTAAACACAAGGATATCATCAAAGTAAACCACAACGAAGACTCCAATGTAAGGTCTAAGCACATGATGCATAAGACGCACGAAAGTTCCGGGTGCTTCCGACATACCCATAGGCATCACTAACCACTCATATAAGCCAAATTTTGTTTTGAAAGCGGTTTTCCATTCATCACCTTCTTGAATGCGGATTTGATAATAGCCACTTTTAAGATCAATTTTTGAGAAAAAGTTGGCTCCGCTAAGTTCATCAAGCATATCATCTAAGCGAGGAATGTGATGCCTATATCGAATGGTAATGGCATTTATGGGTCTACAATCAAAACACAAGCGGAAACTTCCATCGGGTTTAGGCACAAGTATAACGGGAACGGCACATGGGCTTAAGCTTTCACGTACATGACCATTGTCGATGAGTTGTTGTACTTGCCATTGAATCTCCTTGGTTTCTTCGGGATTGACACGGTATGGAGCTTTGTTTGGAAGTGGCGCTCCGGGGATGAGGTCGATGCGATGCTCAATGCCTCTTAGTGGAGGTAGACCCGGAGGTAGCTCATCGGGGAAAACATCTTGGAATTCCTGCAAAAGAGATTGAAACACTAAAGGTAGCTCCTGAGATGTGTTAGTTTTTGGTTCTCCATCCTTGCACACAAGGACAAAGTGCATCACACTCGATGGGTTCTCACACATTTCTCTCATCTCACTTTTGGTTGCAAATAGGATGAGGTTTTTCCCTCTAGGCGAAGAGTCGCTCAAATTTGGCTTGTGGCTCTCACTCACTTTTGGGTGGGTCACTTTTTCACTCTTCTCTCCATGATTGGTGGTTTGCTTGTCGGCTATCACTTGACTAGGAGACATCGGTCGTAGCACATATTCTTTCCCTTTCATTTTGAAGCTATAGTGATTGGTACGCCCATTGTGGATGACGCCACGATCGAATTGCCATGGTCGACCAAGAAAGAGGTGGCAAACGGTCATTGGGACCACATCACACTCCAAAGTGTCTTCATAAGCACCAATTTTGAAGGAGACTTGGACCGTATGCTCGACTCGTATAGTGCCGGAGTCACTTAGCCATTGAACCTTGTAGGGGTGCGGGTGCTTCCTCTTGACCAATTGAAGCTTGGAACATAGTTCTTCACTTGCCAAGTTGTGGCAACTACCTCCATCGATGATGACCTTGACGGACCTTCCGTTGATGCCGGCCTTAGTGTGGAAGATGTGGCATCGTTGGTCTTCTTCTTGTTGATGTTGAAGTGTCAAGACTTTGGAGACAACGAGAGCGGGGCTCGAATCCTCATCACAAAAGACTTGATCATCTTCATCCTCGTTCACGCGCCGGTGCATGGCCACTTGCTCAAGGTCTTCCATCTCCTCTTCACTCATTGAGTCATATGTGCCTTCGTCGTTGAGGATCATGGTGCGCTTGTTCGTGCATTGGAAGGACTTGTGGCATCGGCCGCCGCAAGTGAAACACTTGAAGGAGCTTGTTTTGACGGTCTCATCGGTTGGAGTAGATGATGAAGCACGCGGTTTGAAGTTGCTTGTAGTAGGAGGAAGACGACATGAACTTGCCGAAGTTTTCTTGTAACTTGACTTGTCGTCGTTGCTTGGAGAAGGTTTGGTTGATGTAGATGTTGAAGGAGTCGTTGAAACTTGGGTGTTCGAGAAACCGTAGGTCTTGGATGAGTACTTGGCGTACTTGAAGTCATCTTGCACTTGACATTCCACCTTGGTTGCTTGATGTACGAGCTCAATGAGGGTGGAATAGGGTTGGAAGTCGGCAATCTTCTTGATGTGATGATTGAGTCCATTCAAGAAACGTGCCATTGTTTGCTCATCATCTTCGGTGACATTGGCTCGAATCATGGCTATCTCCATTTACTTGTAGTATTCTTCAACACTCTTTGTTCCTTGCTTGAGGAGTTGTAGCTTCTTGAAGAGATCGCGGTTGTAGTAGGTTGGTACAAAGCGTGCCCGCATGACATCCTTCATTTGAGCCCAAGTGGTGATTGGTAGTTCACCTCTTGCTTGACGGCGTTCAAGTACTTGTTCCCAACATATGAGCACATAATCTTGGAACTTAAGTGATGCCATAGCGATCTTCTTCTCTTCCTCATAGTTGTGCAAGCGAAAAATTTTGTCGACCTTCAATGCCCATGAGAGGTACTCTTCCGGATCATTGCTTCTATTGAACTTGGGCATTGTGAACTTGAGCTTGCCATAGCGTTGCTCTTCATTGTGTTGATGGCGATGGTGATGGTGACGTCCTTGATGTGGAGGATAGTCATCCTCATGTTGCTCTTGGCGCGGATGAAGTCCATGATCAACTTGCTCTTGTTGAACTTGAGGTTGAAGTGGAGCTTGACGAGCTTGTGGAGGAGCTTGTGGAGCTTGACATTGCACACGCGGTTGGTAGTTCCTCTCTTGGATTTCTTCTCGAAGGGCTTCCTCTTGATTGCGCCGCTCATGATTGCGGTTGGCAATGGCTCGGCTCGAATCTCGAAGGGCACATTGCGCCTCAAGAGCTTGCGCTTCACGCTGTTGTTGCTGAAGACGTTGAGACTCGGCGTCTTGTTCCTCTTTGTGTAAACGTGCTCGTTCTTCTTCTTGGCACCTTAGTCGTTGCCTTTCTTGAGCTTGAGCAAAAACAACTTGGTTTGATTGAGGACGAGGGATTTGCTTGTCGACCTGTTCTTGTGAATGCTTGTCTTGTAGCGAGTTCCGAGATGCATGCCGGTCTTGACGCGCAGCTCGACGAAGAGTGTTCGATGATGGTGTACTTGAGTCGGAGAAGGTGTCATCGGAGTGTCGACTCGAGCGGCTCTGTCTTGAGGATGAAGAAGTGGAAGGACGCCGGTTCCTCATCAAGGCGCGGATCTCATCCATTCGTGCATCATTCTCTTGTTTTTGAGCGTCGAATTTGTTGTTGAAGTAGTCCCTCATTGCTTGTTGCTCTTGGTGCAATGCCTTTTGAGCTCCAAATAGGTGGTTCTTGGTGACGAATGATGACATGTCATCGTCGTTCTCGATGAGAGGTGGAGTGGTAGAAGAACTTGGCCTATCCATCATACCAAGCAAAATGTAAGTGGTAGAAGGAAAAGAACGTGTACCAAATGTACCTTGACCGAAGTTGAAGATGAATCAAGTTCACTCAAATGCGGACAATGAAATAGCACTGTTGGTACCAATTCTTGTCGGTTCTCACACCTACACACGTAAAAGCTTATGGTGGAGCTTGGTTAGGATGGTGGCACAAAATTTGATGCAATAGTAAGTGAGCTTCAATAATGTTGGAAAAGATTCACAAATTTGCAAATGCAACAAGTATACCAAGCAAGTATGGGTACACGGAAACACACACGCAAATAGATAAATGGGATTGTGCAATCCAAAATTGAGCCAAAATGTGGAGACCACAAAATGCTCTTGTTGCACAATACTAGAGAGACGCTAGCACGATTGCAAAATAGGCGGATCTCAAACTTGTGCACAACCTACTAGGCAAAAATGCAACGAACTCTATCCCAAGTATGCTATATGTATGATATTTCGGTGCTATGATCCAAGATGATCGGATATGACAATCTTAATGTTGTATGATGCTATGGTTCTTGCTTATAAGCTCTTTGCTTATCTTTCCTCTTTGCTTATCTTTCCTCTTTGCTTAAAAGCTTGGGTGGCTCTTTCACTTTCGAGATCTTTTCTCATGCAAAACTCACAAACCAAGGTAGCAATTGTGTATGCGATGACAACTTTGTGACACACAAGTTGATCTCAAGATATGCACCACTATGGTATGATATGTATGCTATGGAGTATGATCACTAATGTGCACAAGTCACGTTGCCTGCAATACTCAACGGCTAGTCTCGATGGGTAAGCTACGCAAAAGTAGGGACAATGTGGGTAGCAATGCAATTGCAAGTTATGACAAAGATGTCGTCGAAGTTACCGTCCTTGGCGATGATGAAACCCTCGAGAAGTTGAGTCGTGGTGGTGATGAAGTCAAACCGTACCTAGATAGCCGAAACACAAAAGGATACGGGAAACCACAACCCAAACTCTCAAAGACCAAAACGTGTCAAAGTCGACATAGGAGGTAGCGGGGCAGATGTTGGTGTATGTTGGTTTGGAAGATGTGGTGGAAAGTGGGGTTGTGGAGGTGGTGGAACTGTCAATCTTCAGATTCGTCAGGGTTTCACGGACGTCCGGGCTTTTACGGTCGTTCAGTTGTCGTTGGACGTCCGACCTTTTCCGGTCGTCCGAAGCCTGGGCGAAAATCAGGCTCGGGAAGAACTGCGAGATTTCGGGGAAGAAGGAAATGGTGAGATCGAAATCGAGTGATGTGGTCGATGGAAAAGGGTGGGGAGGGTGGGGAAAGCTAGATCCACACGCAGCAACAAAAATCCATGAACCAAATCCAACAAAATCTCAACTCACAAACAAATCACAAAAAAAATTACGGCTATTTTTGGTGGGGAATTTTCGGATTTAGGACAAAAACACAAAATCAAAATAGAAACACGGGGTAGGGGCTCCAAAAACGTGATCAATGTGGCTCATGATACCAAGATGATGTAGGGTGGAACCCTAAGTGGACGATCTTTCACGTTTGGAGTGGATCCTACGGGGGCTCACGAAGAACACACGGAAGCACAAAGGGGAAACACGGCGAAAACAAGAGAGAGAATCACTAAACCGACATAGAATCAATCACACGAGTGCTAGATCACCGACAACATAGAGTGACATAAGATCCACAATCAACCAAGGTAAGGATACAAAGGAATAGTTCTTCTCCGTACGGAGGTCTTGATGGTCTTCCCTTGAAAGGGGTCTTGAATCCGCTTGGGGGATCTTCTCCGAAGAGGTCCTAAGCTCCGAGGAGAAGTAGCCAAGTGGATGAGCAAGGCTCTCACACAAAATATGAGCTAAACCTATGCTACCCTCAATAGGAGGTGGGGGCATCCTATTTATAGTCTTAGTGCAAATGGAAGTCAAAGTGAAGGGGTACAAGGGCTCCAGCTCGCAGGTGCGGTCACTCAGGTGCCGGATGTCCGGAAGGCGTCGGACGTCCGGAGGCTCGGGACGGTCCGGACGTTCGGTTGGGCTCGGGTGTCCGTAGAATCAGCTCTATCGTGGGTGCGTCGGACGTCCGGAGGGGTGGGTTGTCCGGAGCTTCGTGACGGTCCGGACGTCCGGAAGTCGTCAGTCGTCCGAAGATTCAGTTCGGGCGTGCATTGGCCGGATGTCCGGTGGTTTTGGTCGTCCGTAGTTTCGGTTCGGGTGCCCAGCTGCCGGACGTCCGGAGGGCGTCGGTCGTCCGTGGCCTGGGAGTCGTCGGACGTTCAGGCTTGGTCGGACGTCCGATGCCTGTAGCTTCAGCAGCATCTCTTCTTCTTCTTCAACATGCTTGGGGTCCTCGTCGTCTTGGCTCTTGCAAGTAGTTGATCCTTGGCTCACCTCCATGTACCTGATTACATATAGAGTCTCCGAATGAGGTAGTAGCCATGTCTCGTGAGTAGGAAGAGGGAGTTCGGAGAGGAGCGAATTCACCTTATCTTCGATGGCCTTAGCTCGGGCTCTTGTCATGGGTCCAAGTGGTGTTGAGGGAGATGTAGGCGCGTCCATGGGGATGAGCGAGGGATGCTCCGCATCAGCAACTTTATATTATAAGATTCGGCAAACACTCTGACTTGGTGTGACATAAAAGATGAACCTTGATCTGTAGTTAACGTTTGAGGAATACCGTGTCTATGAATAATGTGTTCGGTTATGAATTGAATTACCTCTGTATGTGTCATGTTCTTGAGAGGTACTGCTTCAGACCATTTAGTGAAATAATTAGTTGCCACCGATACGACCTGATGCCCTTTTGAGGAAGACGGGTGAATTTGTCCAATGAAATCTAAACCCCAACCTCTGAAAGGCCACGGTTTGATAATAGGATGTAACATAGCAGCATGAGCTAATTGAATATCACCAAACTTTTGACAAGCTTCACACCCTTTATAATATCTGAAGCAATCATTAATCATAGTCGGCCAATAAAACCCAGCACGTCGCAATAACCATTTCATCTTGGGAGCCGACTGGTGAGTGCCACAAATACCTTCATGTACTTCTCCCATAGCAACTCTTGCCTGGTCCTCATCCAAACACTTTAGAGGAACATCATCGACTGTTCGGCGATAAAGACCACCATCTCTCATTGTATACTTGAAAGCCATACGCCGAACAGCCCTGTCCACCCTTTCACTTGGATTGCACAAGTAATCAACAATGGGCTTTCTCCAGTCGGTATTATCACCTACACTAGATTTTTTGTTAATGGTCGAATCAGTGGGCTCAGGTTCGGCCTCTCCCATATTGGCAAGACAAGACATCGGTCTTTGAGAGATATGAAACATGCCGTGATCAACATGATATCCAGATGCTTGCTGTGCCAACTCATTTGCTTTCCAGTTGTCATGTCTAGATATATGTGCAATGCTAAAACAATCCAAAGTAGAAATTATATCTAGACATTTATCAAGATAAACATTAAGTGATTCATCCAAACACTAAAAGACTCTGGATATTTGCTGCACCACTAGTAACGAATCACCGTAAGCCTCAATATGTGTAACACCTATAGCAAGTAACGTCTCTAAACCGAATAACAATGCTTCATATTCGACTTGATTGTTTGTGCAAAAATATTCTAAGCGGCATGAGGCTTCAAAACAGCACCATGAGGAGATATATAAACAATACCAACACCTTGGCCATTGCTACAAACTGAACCATCAAAGTATAATATCCATGGCACTAATGAAACAAGGTTCATATCAACATCATGCTTGTCATTAATCCGATGTTCAACAATGAAATTAGCAACAATTTGGCCTTTCATGGATTTTAGAGATTCGTAAGCCAAATCATATTCAATCAAAGCATAAGCCCACTTGCCAATTCTACCACTAAGAATTGGCCTATGCAACATGTACTTAATGACATCGGTTTGACAAGCTACTACACAAGCACTCGGCACTAGGTAATGTCTCAATTTTGTGCAAGCATAATATAAGCATAGACATAGTTTTTCAATAAATGTATACCTTGTCTCGGCGTCCAATAAGCGTCTGCTCAAATATGTAATGGCATGATCTTTTCCTTCAGTATCTTGAGTCAAAACAGCACTAATAACACCTTCCTCTGCTGCGATATAAAGCTTAAAAGGCTCTCTATGCTTGAGTCAAAACATCACCGGAGGAGTGCACAAATAATTCTTGATCATATCAAAGGCTTCTTGCTGTTTTGCCCCCCAAGTGAAATCAACATCATTCTTTAACCGAAGGATAGGAGTAAATGCATCAACTTTCCCTGACAGATTAGCTATGAACCTTCTCAAATAATTGACCTTGCCAAGGAACTTTTGCATACCTCTCTTGCATGTTGGAGCCTCCACTTTCTGTATGGCCTCTATCTTTTTGGGATCAATTTTGATGCCATCTTCATGAATAATGAAACCCAAAAATTTGCCAGCTGACACGCCGAATGCACATTTCAAAGGATTCATCTTCAGTCCATACTTTTTCATTCTTTCAAAAGCTAAACGAAAATCGGCCAAGTGAGATTGAAAAGCATCCGATTTGACAACAATATCATCAATATAAACTTCAAGTATGATACCGAGTAAATCATGAAAAATCAAATTCATAGCCCTTTGATATGTGGCTCCAACATTTTTTAATCCAAATGTCATCACTGTCAACTCGAATAAACCAAGGAAACCAGGACATCGGAAAGCTGTTTTGTACATGTCTTCTTGGCCATAAAAAATTGATTGTATCTGGCATTACCATCTAAAAAGCTAATAACCTTATGTCCAGAAGCATCATTAATAAGCATATCGGCTATTGGCATGGGATACTCATCTTTGGGTGTAGCCCTATTCAAATCTCTAAAGTCAATGCACACCCTCAACTTGCCGGATCCCTTCTTCTCCACTGGGACAATGTTAGAAATCCACTCGACATACCTACAAGGTCGAATGAAATTAGCTTCAAGCAGTCGACCGATCTCTTCCTTGATATTGTCAAACTTTCTGGCCGATTGTTTATAAGGTCTAAAACCAGCCTTTATAGGTAACCGATGCTCTACCAGATCTCGGCTTAAACCTGGCATCTCATGATATTCCCATGCAAAGCAACAAACATACTCTTTCAATAGCTCGATTAATTTAGCTTTACAATCGGCTTTCAAATTTTTGTTTGTAAATGTCGGTCGACTGACCGATCCGTCTCCGATATCTACCTCTTCTAATGGATCGGCTGATGTAAAACCTTGTCCAAGTTTATCCATGTCATCCAACTCCTCAATAGACTCATACATATCGTTCTCGCTGGACCGGTATTTTACAAGACGTTTTTGTAACCACTCGGAACTAGAATCAATTGAAATATATCATACCCTGGAGCCGACTGCATTCAGTCGGCTTTAAAGAGACGGGCACGAAACCATTCTTGGTCGCACTGAGAAAATCAAACTCTGCCAAATCACGTCCTGTCAAGCAAGTAGCATCGGGATGTTGCCAATCCACCGATGCATCGGCCAAAGCAACACAGGCTGAATTATCTGCATGAATGACTTTCACTTCATCATCAACCCATTGGATTAGAAACTGGTGCATAGTGGATGGCACGCACTGGTTTGCATGAACCCAATCACGGCCTAGTATGACGTTGTAGTTACCTTGCACCTCAGCGACAAAGAATGCAGTAGCCAAAGTTTTGCTTCCGACTGTAAGCTCCACATACATCACACCTTTGGCTTCAGTTTTCTCTTTGCCTTCAAACCCGTTGAGCACCATATTGGTCTTGATCAATTCTTCATCAGGCAAACCCAATTTCTTGAAGACCGAATAGGGCATAAGATTTACCACGGCACCTCCATCAACAAGCATCTGAGTGAGCGGCGACCCATTGATATGACCTCTAAGATACAATGGCTTCATATGCGTTACTGGGTCTTTTGGCTTCTCGAATATTGTGTTTTTAGGGCCAAAATCCAGCTGAGCCACTTCCCCTTCCTCATCTACAGCATGAAACTCAGCAGGTAAGTAATATACCATATTGATATCCATACCTTCATGAACCGGTGTGGACTCATAATCCAACATATCAGCCTCTTCTTCAAGTGGATCGACAGATTCTAAAATCTGGCCGAGTGAAGGAGAAGTAAGATGTATCACAAACGATGTAATAGCTGTCGCATCGTCCTCCTTGGGTGGTGTAGGCACTTCTGTGATAGACGTAGAAGTTGATGTATCTTGTATTTGTTTAGGCCTCCACACTTGTTTTGCTGGAACCATGGGCCGAGTGTCATTGAACAACTTATCCCTTTGCTTCTCGGCCTCCTGCGCTGCCATCTCTTGACTCCTTAACCTCTGTAGTTTCCTCTTCTGTGTCTTTGTTAGCCCTGGAGGACACCACTTTGGTCGAGTGTATTTAGCATTTCTAACCTTTACTTGGCTGGTGCTTGCTTCATGGTCATTAGCCAAGTGCTTTGGCGCGATAGCAAGTATCAGCTCAGTCGAGTGGTTATGCATAGTCGGCTGCTGTATGGGGAATGCTTTGGTGCCCAAGATAAGTGAGTCGACATCCATTTTCTCCTTGCCTTTTCCCGACTCAACTGCTGCAACACATGGTGACTTAACACGCCATTCTTTTCGACTTTCCAGATGCATGAAATTTCCACTCGGGCGCACCTTTTTACTCGGATGGACGTCACTCTGATGGAATCCACTCGGATGGAACTCACTCGGAAGCATTTCACTCGGATGAAATCTACCCATCCATATTTTTTCATTTGGATAGCTTCCACCTGGGTGCATTCTTACACTAGGATAGTTTCCACTTGGTCGCATATTTTGACCAGCCGACTGATAGTCACCAATGTTCAGTCGGCCATTATATGAGTAATCAAGTCGATTCCACACAGATTGCCTCTGCTCTTCTGAAAACTGCGACCTTGGTCCACTCGGTTTCACATAATGACTGAATATATCATCTGATGGTGACCTTGGTCATTTCAAGTATGATGGCCGGTTAGAGATGGAACTAGCCGACTGATTAGCATATTTGGACAGCAACATATCAAAAGTTGGCTTGATCCACTTGCGTTGCACTTTAGCTTCATTCCTCTTCCATTTGCCAACTTCTGGACTCTTGAGCTTGACAAATTTAACTCGAGTGTCCTGCTGCACCTGTGTTTGCCTTCTGAGCGTAGGATTCTTGATGGTGATCTTGATCACTTCCTTGCCATCGGGTTGCTTATCAAGCACAACATGTCTCCCCAAGACCTTGTCGCCCTCCTTGTCTTTCCTGGGCTCACCTACAATGACATTAGCTTTATTAGCAGATTCGGCTACCTCCGGCCGAATGAGTAGCTTCTTCCCTTCTAAATCCATGGTGTTCATTGGAAAGGGTTGTTTATCAACTTGCATCTCAGAAAAGTTCAATCGTCTGTCATTAATGGCCGATTGTATCTGTTGTCGAAAAACATTGCAATCGTTAGTAGCATGAGAAAAAGAATTATAATACTTGCAATAAGCATGTCGTTTCAGCTCTTCAAACGGCGGTAAACTATGAGATATTCTAATAATCTTAGCCTGCAGCAAAGCATCAAATATTCTATCACACTTAACAATGTTAAAAGTAAACTTCATCTCTTCATCACGATTCTTATGAATCGGTTTCAGATCGTTGGAAGTAAAGGGTTTGGCCTTAGATGGCCAAACAAATTCAGTAGCAAAAACATCACCCTCATCGTCCGAGTGATCATTATCATATTCCACCATATTCATCTTTGGCAATCGGCTTTGTATCTATGCACTTCTTTGAGATCTTTGCTTCGGCTTTCCTGAGCCAAAGCCCTTTGTAAGACTTGGTTAACATTTAATAACTCATAGCCTTCTAGCTTTTCTCTAATGGGAGTTCTCAAACCACTCAGCACTAGGTCTGCCAAGTCTCTCTCGGTTATCACTAAACTAAAACATCGGTTTTTCATTTCTCTGAATCTCTTGACGTAATCGGAGACCAATTCATCATGCTTCTGTTTAACCGATGTTAGATGTGACAACTTGAGTTCATTATCGCCACTGTAAAAGTGATCATGAAATTTCTGCTCTAGCTGCGACCAAACTCGAATGGAACCATGTGGTAAAGAAGAAAACCATGAAAATGCGGTACCAGTTAATGATAAAGGAAATAAACGCACTTTCAACTCATTTAGTGAGCCTGCTTCACCTAATTGTGCCAAGTATTGACTAACATGCTCCCATGTGGTTTTTGTGCCCTCTCCATTGAACTTAACAAAATCTGGAATTTTATATCCTGGAGGGCACTGGATGGCATCAAAGTACTCGGGGTACGGCTTTTGGTAAATCCGATTCCGAGGTAACTCAACCCCAAAATTCTCTCGAAGCATCTTAGCCATCTCCTCTCTAAGATTAGCGAGACCATCATCCATAGTGGACGATGAAACTTGTGGCAGTGGCATAGGAGGAGTAGGACTACTTGTTGTAGGTAGGAACTGTGGCATATATGTCGACCCATAATTTGCTAGTGGTCGAGTGGTTGTAGCTATAGGTAAGGTTGGGTTCGGTGTTGCCACCGAACCTGGCATGCTCATAGTAGGATTAATGGGTGCAGCCACAATCTGATTTGTTTGGGTAGGATAATAAGTCATCGGCATGGGAGGCGCCGATGAGATAGGTAAAGCCAGATTAGGGTTTTGCACACTAGCAGCTACACCATCATTACCACTAGTCGATTGAGATGTATTCTTCTGAGCATTAGTATTTTCTATGAAAGTTTGATAGACTAGATTGTTACCATCAGCAATACGACTTTCGATCTCAGCCCACTGCTTAGGAGAAAAGGCAGTACTTACAGAGGGTTTAACCTGCTCGGCCTGAAGAGGAGGGAACTTGATTTCTTCAATCAGAGTGATGTTGCCTTGGCGATCCTTCTTGAACTTTGCAAGGAACTCCTGCAAATTCTTCTCTTCGCGCGCCTTCTTGTACTCCTCATAGACTTGGCGATGATCGGCCGATATCTCATCAAGACTGGGCTTAATGATGTTATCGGCGTCTACCTCAGATGGCTTGGGAAGATCGGGCATGGTGGATGATGATGATTGATCTTCTGTCCCAGCGGAGTCGCCAAAAAGTGTGTTGACACACGAACACGTCACGTGTACCCTCGACACCGGGGGTGATGCACCGCAGCTCACGTCGAAGGAGACCCGACCGACAGCGCGATACGCAAGACAGTCGACGGGCGCTTTTGCAGACCCGAAACCCCACACCCCCGGGAGGGACCCCATCAGGGAGTGCGGCGGCTATGGGCTGACCTAGGTCGATTCGCTCGCCCCTAGAGCCTCGGGATTCGCATCTCTGAAACACGAAGAACAGCGAAGAACGAGAGAGAAGAACGGTGGAGAGATAAAACGTAGATGAAAAAGTAGTATATTGATTTGTTCGATTGTGTGTTGTTCAATCGGCCGTCACCCCCAACATATATAAGAGGCGGCTGGACTTCCCGTACAGGTAAAGGATTCATCTAGGCTTTCCTTACAAGAAAAATTACATCAATTCGCGTCCTAGAGTCCTAGTTCTATTCCAACTCGGATTCAGTCTGAATCTGTCCCAAACTCTGTCTTCCTTCTTGCGCGGGCCACCGAGCTTGCATATGATCTCCGATCAAGATGGTCCAAATATCAAACTTGTGCGCCTCGATGATACGAACAACTCTCATGTTGATTACTTTTTCAAATAAGGCCATCTTGAATACTCCTCGAGGTCATCTTTACCTTCCAGTCGGACTCAGTCTTGCAGTAGACTGGATTATCCGAGTCTCGTAGTGAACTTGTAGGCCATATACTATCTCCGATGATGATGACTCCAAAACCAGAGTTTACCGTCTTGATGATATGCATAATTTCTGTATTGAACACTTCTTCATCCGAGGTCATCTTGATAAACTTTCGGGCACATGTTCAGTTTCACTCGGATTCGAGCTCATCCACTCGGATATTAGAGACTTTCACTCGGACCATCCGACTGGACTTTTTCACTCGGAAAACAATCTTTCACTCAGATGACTATATTTTTATTCGAATAATAATAAGTTCATCCGGTCAGCAAACTTCCACTCGACCGGTAATTTTCACTCGACCGGTAAATTTTCACTCGGATGATACGCTTTTTATCGATCGGTAAGTTTTTACTCGAAAGTTAAGCTTTCACTCGACCGGTAAGTTTTCACTCGGACGGCAAGCTTTTCAATCGACCGAAAACATAGGCTGATCTTGATTTGTCTCCTCAAGTCCCATACGACCTCGGATTGAGACGAATTATATATGAAAATCGATCGGCTCGACGAGATGACACTTCCTCATGTTGAAGTTTTTCCGATTCAAGGACTTCTTAAGGGCCGAATTGCTCGCGCGACCCATCAGACAGGGTGTCTGGTATTTCGCGCCATATTTCCATTCAGATTCAGTCTGCAGTGTATCGCCTCTAACTTTTGCATATGAACTCGGATTGAGATGATTTATATATCTAAATCGATTGCCTCAACGAGACAAAGACAATTCCTGTAGAGTACTTCTTCATCCGAGGTCGTCTTGAAAGCATGATCGGCCGAAAACCACTCGGAATATTGAATTCTTTCACTCGAAATACAATTTCGGCCCCTAAGATGGAGTCCGACGATGATAACCTAAACATCAAAGTTGTTCCACTCGGTGATGTGAAACTTTTCATGCTGAAAACCCTTTCACTATGTATCTTTCCAAAATCAGGCGTCAACACAAACATCCCGAGCTAAGTTGTTCCTACGCGCAGACACATAATCATAAAACCATAACACAGCACAGGAACGATAAATGTAGTACGATAATTGGGAATCATAGTCTGTTGCACTCCCCCGCGGGCCTCCATACTTCTCTTTCTCTCAATGTAGGAAAAGGAGAAAAACAAAATAAAAACAGCGCGCACCTTGCGACGGCTCTCGAGGAAGGGTCCGCATCATCCTCCCGAGCTCAATCGTACTCCGCCTCGCGCTTCACCGGGGTGCGGCGATGGGACGACATGCTACCGCCCTCGAAGCAGGCGCGGCGACATCGTGGCTGATCGCGGCCACCGCTGGAGGAGCTGTCACCGGAGGAGGAGCCGTTGAAGCTCCGTGAGCTGCGGACGCCACCGGGAGCGGGGTCGCCTTCTCGCTTGTCACAACCGTCGCCAAGGCCAATCACCTCGTCGCCGACATCATCTTCAGGGCAGCACCCAACACGGTGGCCATCTTCTCTGATCACCCTCACATAGAGGGTCGCGTCGCCATCGAACTTGAAGCGGAGGGTGCACCGCCGGCGCAGGCCATGCGTGCGGGCAAATGTCTGCCAGCCGCGGGCCTGGGCCACGTTCCCGGTGATGGAGATATCCACCGTGACCCAGGAGGCCCTACTGTAGCAACCGTCCGCCTGCAGCCGGAGCCCGCCAGGGCCAGCGGTCGGCAGTTCGCCGGCGAAGAAGCGAGGGAGCTGGAGCCAGTTTCCGGTCGGGTTGTTCGAGCACACAACAAACTCCGGCAGCACCTCTGTCGAATGGAAGCGCGGCCGGGGAGGCCGCGCAGCCATGGCGCGCCTTCCTTCACTGACTGGGTTGCCCCGACGTGGGCGTCCACCGCCGCGACCACGAGGAGCCGCGACGGGTGTCGTGAGATACTTGCGGGGATGACCATGGCCACGCTTGGGCAGAGGAGAGCCGGTCCCTTCCTGGCGGGCCTTCCCCTTTTACGCGGCCGAGAACCTCTTCCCGGGCACCATGGGACGCGGCAAGCAACCAGAGCAAGGAGAAAGAAGAAGCAAGCGGACCAAGAGGAGATGTGCAACAGGGGCTATCGCCTCCCCCCCATTTTTAGTCCAAAGGAGGCCAACCGCCGGCCTCCACAATCATATGTAATGATGACTCTTTTTGCATGCAGCAGGGACTCGTCAAATCGAGCAATTGCCAAGGCAACGTGGGGAAGCGGAGACGCCCATGTCCAATCAACCGCCACATGCCAACCTAGGCCCCACGCTGTTCGGGCCCACAACGCTCCACACTTGCCCTTTGGCTTTGCTGCTAAGCCAAGTCCGAGCGCGCCTTGGGCCCGAGGGCTACTGTCAGCGTTCTGGGAACAGGGGTCCCTAGACTTGCCTGCCTGTGGCCTGCGGCGTGGCTCAGCAATGGCCCAGTATGACCCGTCTTCATCAACCCAAGTTCAAGACCCTCACGAGGGGCCAAGCCTCGCGAGGCGGACGACACAAGGCTTCCTCAGGTGCGGCCTCACCAGGCAGGTTCACGAGGAGGCGGAGAGATCAAGGCAAGGGATACCTCGCGAGGTGCTCATGACGCAAGCCATGACGATCAAGAACAGGCGGGCGCCAGGCGGGCACCAGCCCGCGCAGTGTCCTCGTTTCCTCTTTGGTGCAAAGGGGGCAAGCGAAGGCACAGAGTACCGAGGCATCAGGCAAAGGTTTACATATTGGTGGAACAAGAAAAAGACCAGTAGAACGGCAGGACGGAGATCACTGTGGAGCCCAAGACAGCGTCATCACTAGCTGTCCCCTTCAAAATGGTTGTTGTTGGCTCCCTTCCCGCTCAATATTTGGGAAAAGGACCAGGGCATCTATATATAGAGATAGCCACCATAGTAGAGGGGATCGAATCCTTCCCCGGCAGAACAGCACCACCACAAGAACACCTCTCGCGAGGCTATTCTCCCTCTGTACTATTCATCATCAGCCCAAGAGGCAATCCACCACACCACACACAAGAGTAGGGTATTACACCACAACGGTGGCCCGAACCTGTATAAATCTCGTGTCCCTTATGTTGTTCATCGTGCTAGCTTAGATTCGCAGCGAGGTTTCGGGCGTGAATCGGTAGGGAGAAGATCTTTGTGCGCACCCCGGATTTCGAACCTTAAGGGTTTTGCCGGAACCCGATATCCGACAGCCGCCCCGCCCTCCCCTCGACCTCACACCACCGTCTTGCTTGGCTGCGCCCCCAGGCCATCCCTTTAATCCTAGCCGACCTCCAGATCGGGAGCCAGTAGCTCTAGGCCCCACACGCCCCTAAGATAAACACCAAGGCGCTGCTTCCCCAGTGTAATAGGCGTACTAGCGCCTGTTACAATGGGGAATGCTTCCGTTAATTGGGAATCAACTGACCAGAAATTGAAACTCGGGGGGGGGGGGGCGATGGACCTCTTGCTAAGGTGAAATAGTATATGAGGAGAAACCTTGTGCACCGCGAGTTACTAGGAACATCTAGTATGAAGAAGAAGCGGTCAACTAGTGTCTTCTATGGGATAAATACCGTGCAAGCAGACACGTAAGATTTGCACGAATAAGGGAAGAGTAGTGCCCTTATCGGTTGCCAGTGTGGTCTCGATATGTCGCGGTGATCTTCTTGCTTTTCCTGGCAGAACCAATGTTTTGGAGAGCCGTGGATCCTTGGACAAACCCATGGCCAAATTGTTGACTCTGTTGCCGTGGCCATATATCGGGAGAGGGGAAGCAGATCCGAGGTGGCGAAGGACGGCGTAGCAGGAACAGCTCTGGTGCGGTGGACGGTGGCGAAGTTGGAGTGGCAGCGGTGAGGCACAGGACGACGTGGTTGAACTGGCTCGGGTACGGACACTCGGCCTCGACTTCAACTACTAGCCGTGGACGGCATTGCCGTTGAGGTTGCGGTGGACGACGACGTCTGTATTGGCTCCGGCGTGCTGGAGGAGGGTGGTGGTTGATGGGTGGGATGGGGTGGCGGATGGAGGACGCCGGGGTTTCGCGGCTGGTGGAGAGGTAGTTTTTGCGCCCACAGAGTACGAATGGGGAA
>NC_057804.1:337230667-337232474 GCF_018294505.1 Triticum aestivum
GGTCTGGGACATGCTTGTTTTTGGCTTTTTTGAACAGAAGATGGGACTCGCTTGTTTGAAATTTGGGGAAAGTACAAACTTTGCCCACCTCTTAAATTTCGGACCTACGTGGGTCGGGGATAGGATGGTAATCCCAGGTGTCCCAAATAGTGGGCGGGAGCGATTTCGGCCGCGCGCATGTGTGCTTAGGCCACCATTGTGTATGAATGTTTTTTGGAGGCGGTTGCGTGGCGTCTTGATGAAGCTACAAACCTACCCCGGTTTAGACCTTTGGCCGTCGGGCCGGTAGGTTTCACGGGTTGGAATTATTAAAAAAGTAATTTCCTTGTACTACCAAACATTGGTCTCGCACGGTTTCGGGCGAGTAGAGGCTCTTTTGGCGCTTCGTTCAAAATTTTGAAACACAAGCATTCACGTTTAGAGTACTCTTGAACTATGAGGATTGACCTAAATAGACAACGTTATATTTGACCTTGTATGTTTGAAAACCTCATTAAATTATCCGCTTCTTTTTGAAATTTTGACACTTGAAAATCCTATAGCTACGATTATTTTGGAATGGAGGAGCTAAATTTGAATCTATTTTGTACACGACTACATATGCTATTATGTACAAAATCAGAGCAAATATTGGTGCCCCCATAATTTAGCTATTATTTACAAATGCCATGATATCAAATTCAAATAATTGAATGGACTTCATGTTGAATTTGATTTTTTTAAACCACCTTAAGTTGAATTCAAATGTATGCTCGTTCATAGGTAGCTATTTATAATGTTCATTGTGTAACTTTCGTATGTATAATGTGCTTTACACACACAACATGAACTATACTCACGTTTATATTCGATTGCTAAAGCGATGCATTGTCTGGAGTTCAAAATACTAACTATGTGGATCAATTGTGTCGAATAATAACATAGACATGCTCAAATTCGATAGAATCTAGATGTCTGATGGATGAATGACCGTTCCTTATGCGAATTGCAAATACCATGATCCCATCCTAATATTTGGATTAAATTAATATCTTTAATCAATGTGTACAACAGTCTTTTACGTGTAGTTTCACTCTCCATCAGTGGTCTCTCACACATGCTCACACACTCTCTCCCGAGGTGTCTTTCTCGCACACATGCTCTAGATATAACCCTCCCTCCCTCTCGTAACCATTTACAACTGTTTTCACTAACCTTTATCACAAGCACTCTTCCACTCGCAAGCATACACACGCACAATCCCCATCGACCCTTTCTATATACATAGACCTGCCTACGTGTCTCTCGTACGCACATTATCTTTAGGCCTGTCTCTCATGCATTGTCTCACACCTCTCTTCCTAATCGACAAGTATGATTCTACCGGAGCATTCTGTAGGATGCCCCTTAAAGTTGGGTTGGATGAATAGTAATATCAGAGATAAAGGGGTTACCTTAGTCCGAGAACCTAGGGTTACAAATCCTAGCCGGCTTTGTCAGTGGACACAGAGTCCTCCACAATTCTGCTATCTTTGTCTTGTATGACTAGTCATCCATGGGTCTCCCTAAATGCGTCACGGGCCGACCAATGTGGCGTAGGACGAAACCGAACGAAGGACCTCACCTCGACCCACCGGACCTCACGCAGTGACACACCCTCTGCCCCCACGTCTCGTTATCTTCTCACACCCACACGTACCAACACAAACACCACACACACAAAAAATTCTCCTGGTGCCTCTATCCCCACCCCCTTGCATATACACACTCAAGGGAATCTCTCATCGTGACGTCATATTCATCTCTCTCTCTCTAGAACACTCTCATT
>NC_057804.1:337904047-337993017 GCF_018294505.1 Triticum aestivum
CGAGCGACTCAGAATCCATGGTCTGAGTGATATTGATTCTTGTATAAACATCTCTACCTTTTACATGGTTGTCCACCTGTTCTGATTAAAACTCAACATGATTGTTTTCTCCTCATCAGACTGAAGCTCGTCCATGCATGCGCGTATAGAGATGAGGATAACCATACACCCAGATGAAGGGCCAAGCTGAACATAAGCTGCAAATAAGAAACAATAGACAACTACAGAATCTGTTAAGAGCCCAAATTAGCTAATAAAAAATTAAAAGATCAGCAAGTACCAATGCAACTCTAATTATTGTCAGGCAGGTTACCTTCAACGGAAACAAATCGGGCCTTTGGTCGCTAGCCTCATGGGGCACAACTTTTGCGATTCCTCTGCTTAAATTCCATCTACAACCAGTAGCCATTGCCAGCAGGATCCATGACTCGTCTCCGCCTTTTTTGGCCTTCTACAATCTGATAATAAATTCCTAACATGGCGGCATGAAAAACCCCGCCACAAGAACTCACGTCTGCTGGGGGAGTGATAAAGGAAATATATCTGCAAAAAAAGACTAAGTGGGAAGCACCGAATCCTGTTTCCATGAAGCTCTAAAAACACAAGAACTCATGTCTGTTGGTAGTGTTATAAAGGAAATATGTGAATATGTGCATGTAAGGTTGCCTCATTTCTGAAAACACAAATCCGCCCTAACTGAAAGCACATGAATAAGTAAGAAACAAGAAGTGGAAACAGTGCCCAGCGTAGCTGAACTGAAGAAGGACCTCATCTACAATCCGATAATAAATTCCTAACATGACGGCATGAAAAACCCCGCCACAAGAACTCACGTCTACTGGGGGAGTGATAAAGGAAATATATCTGCAAAAAAAGACTAAGTGGGCAGCACCGAATCCTGTTTCCATGAAGCTCTAAAAACACAAGAACTCATGTGTGCTGGTAGTGTTATAAAGGAAATATGTGAATATGTACATGTAAGGTTGCCTCATTTCTGAAAACACAAATCCACCCTAACTGAAAGCACATGAACAAAATGCAGATTCTCTCTTCTTTAAAGATGTTACATGACTCGGCATCTTCCTTTAGGAAAGGAAAATAGTACATAATCAATAGTGCAATAAAGTTCTGTAGGTAAACAAAGAAAGAATTTTGGTCACCACAAATCTCATTTAGCCTCGTTGTGATCTCTTATCTTCCTCATGTTTACATCAATCACAAACAATAGCATCAAAATGAGATAACAAAGCTTAACAGGAGGGAGAAAAATCACCTTGATCTTCTTCAGATCTCTAGCTAAATTCTTCTTATTCTTCCCTTCGTCCTCAGATCTGCACACGTCTATGTATAGATAACTAATCAGTTTTGCTAAAGCAACGCGCAAAGCAGATCCATACCATACCTTGAGATCGCAGGAGCAGCAAAGCAGGTTGGAGGCAGCACACACGCGATCCAGCTCCAGGACCGCCCATGGCCACGGCCGCATTCCAAATCTCCAGTCGCCAACGGCACGACCACAAATGTTTCTCACCCGTCCGCCTCACACACTGCGGTCAGCCGCGAGCTCGCCTTCTCTCCCGTGCTCTACCCTCCCCCGATCCCCTTCTTCCCTCCCGTCGCTCTCTCAGTTTTCGATCTGGAGCGGGAGGGACCGACGGAGCCATCCAGCGGCGGCGGCTGCAGCCGTGGCGACGGCCCCGGCATGGGCCTGACGCGACCACGCAGCAGTCAGACAGGGGAGGAAGAGAGGTTGCGAGGTGGATCTGGTGGCGGTGATGCCGTGGCTTGAGGCTTCTGCCGATGGCAAGGAGGAGGAGGCGGGTGAGGAAGGCGGAGCTCGGGCAGAGGTGGGAAGGAGGCAGCTGCGAGCAAGGAGAGGGAGCGGCGGGAGGGAAGGAGGAGAGAGGCCGTGCGGTGGCTATGGGGATCGGGGGGCATTGGGCAAGGGGGGTAGGGTTCTTCTGGCGGCTAGAATGGGAGTGGGAGTGGGACGAGGCGAGGCTAGGATTGGACGCGGAATGCACGGAGCAGATTGGCCAAAACTTTTACACGGGGGGACGACGAACCCAGCCAACAAGCACACGACGTGAGCCCACACGTCATTGGCCAGCAAAAATGACCATGAGGTGAAAATTGGTTTTTACTGCTGTGAAGATCCAACGGCTCAAACGCGTCAGAGGGCAGATCCGACGGCCGACGAAGCTTGCAACCAGGGGAGCATTCTGGAGGAGGGTTGGCTAGCCTCTTTTTTGTTTTAAATCTCATCCAACCCATCACCGTTCAGCAAGCCTACGATGGAATTACTCACGCACGACGATGAGGATCATGAAATTGGTGATGGAGGATGGTTGATGATGACGACGACGACGAATCCCCCTCTCTGGAGCCCCCGAACGGACTCCAGATCAGCCCTCCCGAGAGAGATTAGGGCTTGGCGGCGGCTCCGTGTTGTAAAACATAATGAAACTTTCTCCTTGATTTTTTTCTCCCCAAGACGGAATATATGGAGTTGGAGTTGAGGTCGGAGGAGGTCCAGGGGGCCCACGAGATAGGGGGCGCGCCCTAGAGGGGGGCCCCCCTATCTCATGGACAGGCCGTCGGCCCCCTGGCACTAATTCTTTCGCCAAAAATTCTTATTAAATCTGAAAAGTGCCTCCGTGGATTTCCAGGACATTCCGAGAACTTTTCTTTTCTACATATAAAACAACATCATGGCATTTCTGCGTGAAAACAACATCAGTCCGGGTTAGTTTCATTCAAATCATGCAAGTTAGAGTCCAAAACAAGGGCAAAAGTGTTTGGAAAAGTAGATACGTTGGAGACGTATCAACTCCCCCAAGCTTAAACCTTTTCTTGTCCTGAAGCAATTCAGTTGATAAACTAAAAGTGATAAAGAAAAACTTTTACAAACTCTGTTTGCTCTTATTGTTTTAACATGAAAAGCCAACATTCAAGTTTCAGCAAATATTACGAACTAACCATACTAACAATAACACAAAGGTCTCACAATTACTCATATCAATAACATAATCAGCTAGCGATCCATAATAATAAAATTGGGATGACAACACTTTCTAAAAATAATCATAACATGATATAACAAAATGGTATCTCGCTAGCCCTTTCTGAGACCGCAAAACATAAATGCAGAGCACCTTTAAAGATCAAGGACTGACTAAACATTGTAATTCATGGTAAAAAAGATCCAGTCAAGTCATACCCAATATAAACCAATAATAATGAATGCAAATGACACTGTGCTCTCCAGCGGGTGCTTTTTAATAAGAAGGGTGATGACTCAACATAAAAGTAAATAGATAGGCCCTTCGCAGAGGGAAGCAGAGATTTGTAGAGGTGCCAGAGCTCGATTTTAAAATAGAGATTGAATAACATTTTGAGCGGCACACTTTTGCTGTCAACGCAACAACTATGAGATGGTTGTATCTTCCATACTACATGCATTATAGGCAGTCCCCAAACAGAATGGTAAAGGTTTATACTCCCCCAACCACCAACAAGCATCAATCCACGGATTGCTCGAAACAACGAGTGCCTCCAACATACAACATCCCTGGGGGAGTTTTGTGTAATTATTTTGATTTGCTTTGATCTTTTTGGATCATGGGACTGGGCATCCCAGTTACCGGCCCTTTCTCGTGAATGAGGAGCGGAGTCCACTCCTCTTGAGAATAACCCACCTAGCATGGAAAATATAGGCAGCCCTAGTTGAAACATGAGCTGCTCGAGCATACAAAACAGAATTTTATTTGACGGTTTGGAGTTTGGCACATACAAATTTACTTGGAACGGCAGGTAAATACCGCATATAGGAAGGTATAGTGGACTCATATGGAACAACTTTAGGGTTTAAGGAGTTTGGATGCACAAGCAGTATTCCCGCTTAGTACAAGTGAAGGCTAGCAAAAGACTGGGAAGCGACCAACTGAGAGAGCGACAACAGTCGTAAACATGCATTAAAATTAATTTACACCGAGTACAAGCATGAGTAGGATATAATCTACCATGAACATAAATATCATGAAGGCTATATTGATTTGATTCAACTACATGCGTGAACATGTGCCAAGTCGAGTCACTCAATTCATTCAAAGGAGGATACCATCCCATCATATCACATCATAATCATTCTAATAGCATGTTGGCACGCAAGGTAAACCATTATAACTCATAGCTAATCAAGCATGGCACAAGCAACTATAATATCTAAATGTCATTGCAAATATGTTTACTTCATAATAGCTGACTCAGGAACAATGAACTCATCATATTTACAAAAACAAGAGAGGTCACGTTCATACCAGCTTTTCTCATCCCAATAAGTCCATCATATATCGTCATTATTTCCTTTCACTCACGACCGAACGATGTGTTGCATTGGACTAAGCTGGAATCTGCAAGCATTCAACTCGAGAGAGAAGACAAGTAATATGGGCTCTAAATTAAATAAACAATCATGCATATAAGAGCCACTAAGCATTTTCAATATAGTCTTCTCGACCCCCAAAAGAAAGAAAAGAAAATAAAACTATTTACACGGGAAAGCTCCCAACAAGTAAAAGAAGAACGAGAAATCTTTTTGGGTTTTCATTTTAATTTCTACTACAAGCATGGAAATTAAACTAACTATTTTTTTTGTTTTTTCTTAAGGTTTATCAAACACACAAGAAGAAAACTAGAAAAAGGAATTTAAACTAGCATGGATAATACAATGAAAGAGTATGAGCATCGACGACTAGTGTGTGAACATGAATGTAAAGTCGGTGAGAAATACGTACTCCCCCAAGCTTAGGCTTTTGGCCTAAGTTGGTTTAATACCAAGGACCGCCGCTACTCTCCCTGGTGTAGTGGGAGGTGTAATCAGGATACCACTGGTTGGTCATCTCCGGATCCCACTGGACAAATGATGCACGATAAGGGTCCAGCTCAGGTTCCGGCTCAGGTTCAGGTTCCGGAGTAAAAGCTTGGGCTAGATGGTTATTCACCGCCTCCGGCATGACAAGATGACTTTTTGCAAGCAAATCAAATAACAGAGGTGCGGGCAAAATAATAAACTCAAAGTGTTTCTTATTAAATCTAAGTCTATACAGGAGCATCTTCTCTTCGTTGTCACCAATAAACTTGTGTGCTACCATGCTCTTGTAATCTAAAATGTGAGGAGGTAATTTTGTCTCCTCCTCCTCAAGGTGCCTAATGGGTATCTGAAAATGTTTGGCAAAACGTGCAGCATAGATACCTCCAAATATGGGGCCTTTTGTACGATTCAGGGCTAGCCATTTAGCAACGACGGCACCCATACTAAAAGTATTGTCTCCCAGCAAAGCATGTTGAAGAATAATAATGTCGGGAACGCTCAAATTTCCACTATTCCCACGACCAATCAAGCATCTACTAGCAAATATGGCAAAATAGCGTAAAACAGGAAAGTGTATGCTAGAGACTTTTGCCTCAGAGCCCTTCTTTGTCTCTTCTACAACAATAGTTTTAACGAAGCCATCCACATCTTCACGATGGGGTTCCTCTAATTCTCCCTCATAAGGTATCCTACATACCACGCAAAAATGACGTAAAGACATTTCTTTGAATTCATCATATAAATGAAATGATACTGCAGGCGGTGACTTCTTAGGATAATAATAAAAGTTTTGCATGAAAGTATTGGTAAGTAAGAGATACTGATCGATTCGGTTGTTCATGAAACCGGTGAGGCCTGCAGTCCCGATTAAAGCATAAAAGTCTTCATGAATTCCGGCTTCTTTCAAGAAATCCTCACACGGCCATTCACATGACCGTACTTCTGCTAAGCGAGGAAGATTATACTTGGGTTTTTCCTTCTCTTTGTCTTGTTTTTCCTTAGAGCTTTGGCTAGAAGAGCCTTTAAAGAACCTCCTTAACATTTTTTGAAAATTTCTGAAATTTTAGTTACTTCAAAATAAAAGTGAATAAAACTAAACAAGATTGATAGCAACTACTCCTACATGTGCCTAGAGCCTATATCATGCATTGGAATTACTTGGGACCTCGAAAATTTAACATGCAAGCTCAAGAACCTGGTCACCTATGTAGCAAAAATTTGCAATGAATAAAGCACTAGAACAAAAACTAATTGGACCAATGGAGGAGTCACATACCAAGCAACAATCTCCCAAAGCAGTTTTGCGAATGGAGCTTTGAGCTAAGAGATTGAAAGTCGCAGCAAAACGAGCTAGAACTCGGGCTTGAGCTGGATGGGGATTTTTTGGGTAGAAGATGAAGTGTGTGGGTGCTGGCATAAGTGGAGGGGACCCACCAGGGGCCCACGAGATAGGGGGCGCCCCCTACAGGGGGGCGCCCTCCTCTCTCGTGGTCTGGTGCTTGCCCCTCGTGCAGTGTTTTCAGAGCCTAAAATCCTCAAATATTCCAGAAAAATCATACTAAATTTGCAGGGCATTTGGAGCACTTTTATTTTTGGACTATTTTTTAATGCACGGATAATTCAGAAAATAGACGAATAATACTATTTTTGCTTTATTTATTCTAAATAACAGAAAGTAAAAAGAGGGTATAGAAGGTTGTGCCTTCTAGTTTCATCCATCTTGTGATCATCACAATGAATCCACTAACAAGGTTGATCAAGTCTTGTTAACAAACTCATTCCGAATAACACGGAACCGGAGAAATTTCGAATAACACTAAGTTACCTCGACGGGGATATGAAAATCTCCAACAATAAGAATATCATAATTTTTCTTGACAGTAGGGAGAGGAAATTCAAAACCTCCAAAAATGATAGTTGGAAATTTTTCAATAGAATTGATGTTATGAACTTGAGATTGTTTCCTCGGAAAGTGTACCGTGTGCTCATTACCATTAACATGAAAAGTGACATTGCCTTTGTTGCAATCAATAACAGCCCCTGCAGTATTAAGAAAAGGTCTACCGAGGATAATAGACATACTATCGTCCTCGGGAATATCAAGAATAACAAAGTTCGTTAAGATAGTGACATTTGCAACCACAACAGGCACATCCTCACAAATACCGACAGGTATAGCAGTTGATTTATCAGCCATTTGCAAAGATATTTCAGTAGGTGTCAACTTATTCAATTCAAGTCTACAATATAAAGAGAGAGGCATAACACTAACACCGGCTCCAAGATCACATAAAGCAATTCTAACATAATTTCTTTTAATAGAGCATGGTATAGTTGGTACACCCGGATCTCCATGTTTCTTTGGTATTCCACCCTTAAAAGTGTAATTAGCGAGCATGGTGGAAATTTCAGCTTCCGGTATCTTTCTTTTATTTGTGATGATATCCTTCATATACTTGGCATAATTATTTACTTTCAGCATATCAGTTATGCGCATACGTAAGAAAATAGGTGTAATCATTTCAGCAAATCGCTCAAAATCCTCATCATCCTTTGACTTGGATGGTTTAGGAGGAAAGGGCATGGGTTTCTGAACCCATGGTTCTCTTTCTTTATCGTGCTTCCTAGCAACAAAATCTCTCTTATCATATCGTTGATTCTTTGATTGTGGGTTATCAAGATCAACAGCAGGTTCAATCTCTACATCATTGTCTTTGCTAGGTTGAGCATCAACATGAACATTATCATTAAGATTATCTCTAGGTCCATGTTCATCACCTGATTGTGTTTCAGCATCAGAAATAGAAATATCATTGGGATTCTCAGGTGTGACTACAGTAGGTTCACTAGAAGCATGCAAAGTTCTATCGTTTTTCTTCTTCTTCTTTTTAGAAGAACTAGGTGCCTCTAAATTATTTCTCTGAGAATCTTGCTCGATTCACTTAGGGTGGCCTTCATGATACAAAGGTTCCTGAGTCATTCTACCAGTTCTAGTAGCCACTCTAACAACAAAGTCATTTTTATTATTTAATTCAACAAGCAAATCATTTTGAGCTTTGAGTACTTGCTCAGCTTGAGTAGCAACCATAGAAGTATATTTGCTAATGCGGTGACATTCATCTTTAACTCTAGCCAGATTATCACCTACGCGTCCTATCTCGAAAGCATTATTCTTTAACTCTCTACCAACATAAGCATTAAAACTTTCTTGTCTAGCCATAAAGTCATAAAATTCATCTAAGCATGGGCTATGAAATTTAGTAGAGGGTATTTCAACTTTATCGTATCTATAGAGAGAATTTACCTTTACTACCTGTGTCGGGTTATCAAGACAATGTGGTTTTTCAGGCGGTAAATTAAGACCATGTATTTCTTCAATAGGAGGTAAATTCTTAACATCTTTAGCTTTAATAACTTTTTCTTTCATTGATTTCTTTGCCTCTTGCATATCTTCAGGACTGAGAAATAAAACACCTCTCTTCTTCGGAGTGGGTTTAGGAATAGGCTCAGGAGTTGGCTCAATTGGTTCAGGAATTACTTCAAGAACTGGCTCGGGAAGAGTCCAATTATTTTCATTACTCAACATATTATTTAATAGTATTTCAGCTTTGTCGACTGTTCTTTCCCTGAAAACACAACCAGCACAACTATCCAAGTAGTCCTTGGAAGCATCAGTTAGTCCATTATAAAAGATATCAAGTATTTCATTTTTCTTAAGAGGATGATCAGGCAAAGCATCAAGTAACCGGAGAAGCCTCCCCTAAGCTTGCGGGAGACTCTCTTCTTTGATTTGCACAAAATTATATATTTCCCGCAAGGCAGCTTGTTTCTTATGAGCAGGGAAATATTTAGCAGAGAAGTAATAAATCATATCCTGGGGACTACGCACACAACCAGGAGCAAGAGAATTATACCAAGTCTTAGCATCACCCTTTAATGAGAACGGAAATATCTTAAGGATATATAAATAGCAAGACTTCTCATCATTAGTAAATATGGTACCTATATCATTCAACTTGGTAAGATGTGCCACAACAGTTTCAAATTCAAGGCCATAAAAAGGATCAGATTCAACTAAAGTAATAATATCTGGATCAATAGAGAATTCATAATCCTTATCAGTAACACAGATAGGTGAAGTAGCAAAAGTAGGATTGTGTTTCATTCTAGCATTAAGGAACGGCTGCTTCCATTTAGCTACAAATTTCTTAAGATCATTTCTATCGTTGCAAGCAAGAATTTCCATACCAGCCTTTTCATTCATAACATAACCCTTAGGAACAACAGGTAAAACATAATCATTGGGGGGACCTTCATCATCGCTATCATCAGTAATAGGATCTTCATTCCCCCTAAATCTAGCAAGTTGTTCATCAAGAAATTCACCTAATGGCAAAGTAGTATCACGCACAGAAGTAGTTTCATCATGCATAGCAGAAGTGGCATCATCAATAACATGTGACATATCAGAATTCATAGCAGTAGCAGGTTTAGGTGTCGCAAGCCTACTAATAATGGAAGGAGAATCTAGTGCAGAGCTAGATGGCAGTTCCTTACCTCCCCTCGTAGTTGAGGGCAAAATAGTAGTTCGATCGTCTTTCAAGTTCTTCATAGTGATCAACAGATATAAATCCCAAGTGACTCAGAGAATAGAGCTATGCTCCCCGGCAACGGCGCCAGAAATTAGTATTGATAACCCACAAGTATAGGGGATTGCAACAGCTTTCGAGGGTAGAGTATTCAACCCAAATTTATTGATTCGACACAAGGGGAGCCAAAGAATATTCTTGATTATTAGCAGTTGAGTTGTCAATTCAACCACACCTGGATAACTTAGTATCTGCAGCAAAGTGTTTAGTAGCAAAAGTGGTATGATAATAAAGGTAACGGTAGCAAAAGTAAAGATAAATGTTTTTGGTTTTTTTTGTAGTAGTCGTAACAGTAGCAACGGAAAAGTAAATAAGCGAAGAACAATATGTGAAAAGCTCGTAGGCAATGGATCAGTAATTGATAATTATGCCGGATGCGATTCCTCATGCAATAGTTATAACATAGGGTGATATAGAACTAGCTCCAGTTCATCAATGTAATGTAGGCATGTATTCCGTAAATAGTCATACGTGCTTATGGAAAAGAACTTGCATGACATCTTTTGTCCCACCCTCCCGTTGCAGCGGGGTCCTTACAGAAACAAAGAGATATTAAGGCCTCCTTTTAATAGAGAACGGAACAAAGCATTAGCACATAGTGAATACATGAACTCCTCAAACTACGGTCATCATCGAGAAGTATCCCGATTATTGTCACTTCGGAGTTGTCGGATCATAACACATAATAGGTGACTATAGACTTGCAAGATAGGATCAAGAACACACATATATATTCATGAAAACATAATAGGTTCAGATCTGAAATCATGGCACTCGGGCCCTAGTGACAAGCATTAAGCATAGCAAAGTCATAGCAACATCAATCTCAGAACATAGTGGATACTAGGGATCAAACCCTAACAAAACTAACTTGATTACATGGTAAATCTCATCCAACCCATCACCGTCCATCAAGCCTACGATGGAATTACTCACGCACAGCGGTGAGCATCATGAAATTGGTGATGGAGGATGGTTGATGATGACGACAGCGACGAATCCCCCTCTTCGGAGCCCCGAATGGACTCCAGATCAGCCCTCCCGAGAAAGATTAGGGCTTGGCGGCGGCTCCGTGTCATAAAATGCGATGAAACTTTCTCCTTCATTTTTTCTCCCCGAGACGGAATATATGGAGTTGGAATTGAGGTCGGAGGAGGTCCAGGGGGGCCCACGAGATAGGGGGCCACGCCCTAGGGGGGGGGCGCCCCCCTGTCTCGTGGACAGGCCGTGGGCCCCCTGGCACTAATTCTTTCGCCAAAAATTCTTATTAAATCTGAAAAGTGCCTCCGTGGATTTCCAGGACATTCCGAGAACTTTTCTTTTCTACACATAAAACAACATCATGGCAGTTCTGCTGAAAACAGCGTCTGTCTGGGTTAGTTTCATTCAAATGATGCAAGTTAGAGTCCAAAACAAGGGCAAAAGTGTTTGGAAAAGTAGATACGTTGGAGACGTATCATCAACTCTCAACAATTTTTTATTCATCATACTCTTTATATGTGAAGTCATTAATCTCCATAAGATCATTATATGATCCCTTTTTATTTCTTTTTATTCCCTCAAGATCATAGTAAGATAGCAAAGCTCTCAACTTAAAACTACTCTCTATTATATAACTCACGAACTCGATTACATAGATAGAGATCAAAACATAACTCAAAGCTAGATCATACTAAAACTTTATTCTACTAGATCAAGATATAATCAAAGGGATCGAACTAACAAAAATGATAAAAGTAAAGGTGTGATGGTGATACGATACCGGGGCACCTCCCCCAAGCTTGGCAGTTGCCAAGGGGAGTGCCCATTCCCATGTATTTATGTCTCTTTCTTCGAAGGTGGTGATGTGATATTCTTGGCGATGATGCCCCTTAGGATGTGATTCTCCTCGTCGAGCTTATTAATTTGCTGCTTAAGATTCATTATTTCCTTGTGAAGTTTACCCATGACTGCTAGTGCTCCAATCACCCATGGATGTTTCATAGCTGCGAAGAGAGAAATTTAGCAGTGGTAGGGATGACCGAATCCCTTGTTTTTGTTTTGAGTTGTTTCTGTAGCAGATTTGTAGCAAGATGTCTTCGCAAGAGTCGGTCGGAGAGAGTCGTGTCTCTCATCCGACACCGGGGCCACTTCGGGTAATCAATGGAGGAAGAGATGGAGGCTGACTTGAAAAGGGTGGATGCGATGGGGAGGATCAAGAAGATACCTCTCATCTTCAAACTAGATTCATGATGGAGGAACTTCAGATTATATAATGAGTTTTTACCGACTAAAAGAAGTAGTGTGCAAGAAAATGGAGTCCGGAGGGCACATGAGGTGGCCACAAGGCAACAGGCGCGCCCGGGGGTAGGGCACACCCTCCATCCTTGTGGTCTCCTCGTGTCTCTTTCGGACTACTTTTAATTTCCCTAATTTTTTAAATACTCCAAAACAGAGAAAAAAATGCTATTAGAATAGTTTTGGAGTCGGTTTACTTACCGTACCACATACCTATCCTTTTCGGAGTCTGAAATGTTTTGGAAAATATCCCTTATGTACCCCTCCGGTGTTATGGTATTAATTATATTTGTCTCAACATTTATGGGAGTACCTGAGATATAATGTTTGATTCTTTGACCGTTTACCACCTTCGGGTTTGTGCCTTCGATGTTGTTGATTTTGATGGCACCGGAATGACTGACCTCCTCGATAATGTAAGGACCTTCCTATTTAGAGAGAAGCTTTCGTGTGAAAAATCTTAAACGAGAGTTGTATAGCAAAACATGATCACCTACATTAAACACATGCTTTTGAATCCTTTTGTCGTACCATCTTTTAACTTTTTCTTTAAATAACTTGGCATTCTCATAGGCTTGGGTTCTCCATTCATCAAGCGAGCTAATGTCAAACAACCTCTTCTCACCGGCAAGTTTGAAATCATAGTTGAGCTCTTTGATTGCCCAATGAGCTTTATGTTCTAGTTCAAGAGGTAAGTGACAAGCCTTTCCATAAACCATTTTATATGGAGACATACACATAGGGTTTTTATAAGCAGTTCTATAATCCCATAATGCATCATCAAGTTTTAGAACCATTTCTTACTAGATCTATTAACAGTCTTTTGCAAAATCAGTTTAATTGCTCTATTTCTCAATTCTACTTGACCACTAGACCGAGGATGATATGGAGATGCAATTCTATGGTTAACATCATATTTAGCAAGCATTTTACGGAAAGCACCATGAATAAAGTGTGAACCACCATCAGCCATTAAATATCTAGGGACTCCAAACCTCGGAAAAATAACTTCTTTAAGCATCTTAATAGAAGTGTTATGATCAGCACTACTAGTTGGGATAGCTTCTACCCACTTAGTACGTAATCAACAACAACTAAAATATGTGTACACCCATTAGAGGAAGGAAAGGGTCCCATATAATCAAAGCCCCAAACATCAAATGGTTCAATAACAAGTGAATAATTCATAGGCATTTCCTAACGTCTACTAATATTACCAATTCTCTGGCATTCATCACAAGACAAGACAAGCTTACGAGCAACCTTGAAGAGAGTAGGCCAATAAAAACCAGATTGCAATACCTTGTGTGCAGTTCTATCTCCTGCATGGTGTCCTCCGTAAGCCTTGGAGTGGCACTTGCGTAGGATCTATTCCTGTTCATGCTCAGGTACGCAACGTCTAATAACACCAGTTACTCCTTCTTTCTAAAGATGTGGGTCATCCCAAAAGCAATGTCTTAAATCATAGAGAAACTTTTTCTTTTGTTGGTATGTGAAACTAGGTGGTATAAATTTAGCAACAATATAATTAGCATAATCATCATACCATGGAGTATTACAAGAAGCATTTATGATAGCTAATTGCTCATTAGAAAAACTATCATCAATAGGCAGTGGGTCATCAAGAACATTTTCTAACCTAGAAAAGTTGTCTGCAACAGGGTTCTCAGCTCCCTTTGTATCAATAATATGCAAATCAAATTCTTGCAGCAAGAGAACCCATCTAATAAGTCTAGGTTTAGCATCTTTCTTTTCCGTAAGATATTTAATAGCAGCATGATCAGTGTGAACAGTTACTTTGGAATCAACAATATAAGATCTGAACTTATCACAAGCAAATACAGCTGCTAAAAATTCTTTTTCACTAGTAGCATAATTTCTCTAGGCACTGTCTAGAGTTTTACTAGCATAATGAATAACATACAATTTCTTATCAACTCTTTTCCCTAGGACAGCACCAACAACATAATCACTAGCATCACACATAATTTCAAAGGGTAAATTCCAATCAGATAGCTGCACAAAAGGTGCAAAAATCAAGGCCTTCTTAAGTATTTCAAATGCTTCTACATAATCATCATTAAAAACAAAAGGAACATCTTTTTGCAAGAGATTAGTGAGAGGCCTAGAAATTTTAGAGAAGTCTTTAATAAACCTCCTATAGAAACCTGCATGACCAAGGAAACTTCTTATACCTTTGATATCTATAGGACAATTCATCTTTTCAATAGCATCTACATTAGCTTTATTTTAAGTGCATCTAGTGCCACCCCTAGTTGATTTTGGAGTATTGACGACAAACTTGGTTGAGGGACTAATGTGTTTGTGAGAATTGTAGGATAACACAGGTAGTAGTCCCATATTGATTTGGTTTACCTACCAAAGATGACCCCTAATAATGTGTGAAGACATTGAAGACAATGGTGGTCTGTGAAGATATTCACATTGAAGACTATGACATGAGAAGACATCGCATGAAGACTATGGAGTGCGAAGACATAGTTGTTTCGTAGTTTCCTTTTCTTCTTTGTTGAGTCATTGGAACCACCGTACTATTAAGTGGGGTCCAAGTGAACAAAGTCAAAGTGACTGAGGTGATGCTCAACCAAATCCTATGTCTTCGAGCGAAGACAATGAGAGCAAATCTTATCCAGAGCTGGATGAGTCAGCTTTACTTGTAGCCCAAGTCAAGCTGCCGCGTGTGTTTGAAATCTGACCGTTGGACACATGTCAGTTCCTTAGTGACCTAGGGACATTTTGGACAAATCTGGTCGGGTTGCCCCTGGCTATAAATAGCCCACCCCCTACACCATAAATTGGTGGCTGCTCAGAGTTAGTGCACGGCTTTTGTCGTTTGAGAGCAACCCACCTCCGAAGCCTTTGAGAGAGTAACCCTTGCGATGACAAAGCCCAAAACACCCAGGGCCAAAGAGTGTTAGGCATCACTGAAGTCTTTCTGTCCGCGTGATCTGAAGACTTATTACACTTGAGGACTATGATTCCTCCAGCCGGTTAGGCATCATGTTCTGAGCATCCAAGAGTCATTGTGAATTGCTGGTGAACAAAGTTCTGAGCATCCAACAGTCATTGCGGATTGCCGGTGAACAAAGTCTGTGAAGGTTTGGACGTCTCCCTTGAAGACTTACCAGAGTGATTGGGCGAGGACTAAGTGTTCTTAGCTCAAGGGGGATAAGGTAAAGACGCGGTCTTCTGAGTTGAATCTCAGCCTCCCTAACCATACGTACAGTTGTCATAGCAACCGGAACTTGTCCAACAAATCCTTGTCCTCTTCAAGCAACTGGTTCTATCTTTCACCTCTCTTTACTTATAGTTTGTCTTCGTGAAGTCATTGCCCATTTGTCTGATCTGATTGACTTCACTGAGTGAAGACTATTTACTATTTGGCTTCATACTATCTTCCATCCCGATCCTTACTACCTAGCTGCTGATAGTCTTCGTACTTTCACTTCATTGCTTACTTGACCATGGCTTGTCAAGTGTAGTCTACCTTCCACTGCATATCAATAGGTTCATTTCTATTGTTTGTCTTCAAAGCACCCATGTTTTGAAGACTTTCATAAAAATTGCCTATTCATCCCCCCTCTAGTCGAATACTAGCACTTTTCAATTGGTATCAGAGTAAGGTGCTCCCTTGTTCTGTGTGATTTGGTTTAACCACCTGGAGTTTAGCTATGTCGACTGTAGGGATAATCAAGGTCTCCACTGCGTTCCCTGTCTTTGATGTCACTGATTACCCCAACTAGAAGAATGAGATGCGTATGCATCTTGAAGCCATTGACGTCGACCTCTGGTATGTCGTCAAGAACGGTGTTCCCAAGGTCGGTGAAGGTGTTACTGCTGCTGATGTCAAGAGGTTCATTCAACTCGACTCGACTGCCAAGAACATCATATGCGGTCATCTGACTAAAGGACAGTATGATCGTGTGAGTGCTCTGGAAACTGCGAAGCTAGTCTGGGACTGGCTCTCCAAGGTCAATGAAGGCGTCTCCACCTAGAGAGATTCAAGGATCAGTGTTGTTTGCAATCTCTTCAACCGCTTCAAGACAAATGACAATGAGAATGTCCAGCTCACATTTGATCGCCTCACTAATATCACAAATGAGCTTCATGCACTCGGCATCACTGAGATCACCAAGAACAAAATCGTCAAGACACTTCTGAGATCACTTGGCAACTCATTTGACACCCTGGCCCTGATGATTCAAGAGCGTCTTGACTTCAAGACTCTCGATCCGTCTGACATACTTGAAAGGCTCAACACACATGAGTTCCAGCTATCTGAGAAAAGAGATATCTATGGTCCCAACTATGGCCGAACTCGCGCTTTGAAGGCAAAGGCTGTTTCCTCATCTGAAGAAGAATCCGACTGTAGTTCTGGGGATCCTGAAGATATTGGAAAGGAGATTGCTATGCTTGTGAAGAAGTTCCAGAAGTTCACTAAGAAGAAAGACTTCAGAAAGTCTCCAAGATCCAGCTCTCGAAATGATGAAGCTTCCTCTCGTGATCACAAGAAGAGAACATGCCACAAGTGCAAGAAACCTGGTCACTACATCTCTGAGTGTCCATAGTGGGACAATGAGACCAAGAAGAAGAATAAGAGCAAGGAATATGATTCCGACGACAAAAAGAAGAAGAAATCCTCAAAGTCTTCTTCCAAGTGATAGAGGCGGGGTGTCCCGATCTTTCGATGAGATGATAACTATCGATTTGGTGGAGACGACTTTGATGATCTGACTACAAACATGCACGATGTTGCGCCTTAGCAATCACTAAACCAACTCCGAGAGGTTATGGACCAAGCCGGAGCACGATCAACCTGACCACGAAGGTCTATTCCTGCAAGCAATCGAAGAACAAGCAAGAATATGATTAAGCAATCTGAATATTGCGAGTATGGATGAAGTATTAATAAAAGTGGGGTTTCATAACCGGTCTTGGACTGGTCGTTGGAAACAAACGAAGTACACGAAGTTGCAGCGATGGCTAACTTTTAACTAAATAAAACCCAAGTCTAAACGATGCCTTAAGGGCTATATTTATAGGGAAAAGAGAGGGGGTTTTGTCCACCCTTGGCAAGGTGGGACTAAAACACCTCCTAAGTCGTTTTCCCTATAACATGGACTCTAAAAATAGATTACATGTGCCTGGCCCAAAATAAGGTGGCGCAACACCAATAATAAGCTATGGATGAAATTTATGAAAGGCCATCTTGTATATTTCGTCCATCATCTTGTATGTCATCATGGTGGCTTCAAAGTCCGGAAATCTCCACTTGAACCTCCGTTCTTGTTCTCTTCGCACGCACTTTCATCTCCATGCTTGAACATGCTCCAATGTTCAACCTTCTTATCCGTGCTAGGTCCTTCATTTGCAAGCAACACAAATGTATCTAAGTTAGGCAGCATCATATTCTCATGAACACTAGAAACATTACCAAGAAACGAAAGTACTTGATAATTTAATTGGCGTATCTGAGCTCTAACAACTGTTCCAAGAGGTAAAACAGTAGGGGATATGGGTGTAATTGTGGTAGCCATGTCCTCATCATCCTCCCCTTCTTAAAAACAAAGCTGTCCTCGGTGTTGCTTACTCTGAAATCTGGCTAACAAAAGAGACAAGGTGTACACGTTGTATATGTATATGTCATCCATTGTCACTGATCTCAGTTGGGGCACATGTGACACGGTTATACAAGAGCACCCTTCAAAAGTCGTGAAATATAAAGCCAATATATTATCACAAGAAGTCAAAGGCATGAAAAAATTGCAACTCAGTTTGCACATATAAGTGAAGATCTTATTCATATCAAAAGATTGGCAATGCTTATCATTAAATCATCCCAACATTGATGAACCATCACCAAGATTAGAGGTCATATCAAAATGATTAAACATTGACACAATTATTTTCAAATGTATTTGATCCAAATTTGAGTTATTCCCTGATTCAGTTGATTCTTTTGCATCGATAGTTAATTCAATGGGTGCACTCAAAATTGTTTGATCATATTGCAAAGTCAAATCATCAACATAATCCTCTAAAATAATTGGTGTGATCAAAGTAGTGAGTAGCTCATTGCATGGTGCATTTAAATTGACAAGGCAAGCATCATACTCATGTGGAGGTGGAAGATTGGTACCTTTGTTATTACCTATTACGATCGACTCGGATGATGTAGGCACTCTCAAAGGTGATGTGTCACATGGTGGAGGTGATGTAGTCCTCACACAAATGGATGTGGTTGTCATAGTACGCATAGCAGTGGAAGGAACAACCATATCATCACTTGGAATGTGCTCCTTGCGCTTGTTCTCCTTGTAGGTAACACGTCGTTTTATTTCCTGTTCAGCTTTGCAAGCAAGACGAAACAAATGGTCCATAGGATAACACTCTTCATGAATTAGTATCTCCTGAATATCACGGTTTAGTCCATCCCAAATCTATCCATAAAATCATCTTCAGTTTCCTCTAAAAAGGAGTGCAACAAGGTAGTTTGTAAATCATCATAATATTTTATTACAGTGTCGCTACCTTGTTTTAAATGTTGTAGTTTTTTAAGCATGCCACGAGTATAATAAATATCGACGAATCTATCTCTCATGACAAGTTTTAAATCATCCCATGTATTAGGTACATAATCAGGGTATAACCGACAATGTTCACTCCACCAAACAGTAGCAAAACTAGTGAAAGTACCAACCGCGACCTTAACTTTTTGATGTTCAGAATAATTATGGAAAGCAAATATAGCATTTATTTCGAACTCCCATTCAATATATAAGTCAGGCTTAAAACGACAATTAAAAGATGGCATGGCAACAAGAACCTGATCATGTGCATTTGGATGTTTGTGCACCTCTCGTGACAGTTGTGGTGTTTGCATAGGTGATGGCACGTCTCCCACGATCGACAAACCCCATGAATTGACTCTAGATCCTGTCATGATTAGTAGAAACAAGAAACAAAATCCAAAAATAATGTCCGTATGAACTACTGAGAAGTGATGGTAAAACGCTCACAGTATAGCAAATCAAAGCCTTACAAGTTCTTACCATGCAGCAGGTGGTGACCGGCAACCAGCGGTGTCAAATAACTCCAAGAGTTGGGTAAAGTGATTGCCAGGTGAACATATGTATGCACGATGTAGAAATATGTGGAGCTGGGTTGGCTTTATATATGTGAAAAAAAATGCTACAACCACGTTAATTAATGCAAGCTGAAAATTCGTTCAAAGTGGTCGAGTGCTGGTCCTAAACTAGACTGTACTAAAGACGCGAGCCTAAGACACAAGTGAAATTCACAAGATGTTGCCAACACCACACTTTGGTACAAACCCTCTTCCACTTTTTTTCCACTCCAATGTAACTGTAGTGCGTACTGGTTTATAGCACAACAAAGCACCGCTAATATTTTTTTTTCTTTCTCCAAAGTCCAAACGTGCCCACTAGAATCTGCAATCAACAAACAAGGAAGGCTCAACAACAATGATGCTCCGTGGAAACCGAACCAAATCCTGCCCTTTTTTTCTCCTCACGTTCCTTAAACGTGAATGCCTAGGACTTCAAACAAAACAGTTTTTTTAGCTCCACTTCTCCCAAACGAATCTCCTCTCTTTCTCTTTGGCCGCACCAAACCTGCCCTTTAATTCTGCTCTTTTTTCTATCCGAAGTTACCAAACCAGGAAGATTCGGTCAGATCTGTTTTTTTTCAAACACACAACCGAGCTCTTTTTTTCCCACAGCCAAGTACTAGCACAACAAAGCGCTATGTTTATTTTTGTCTCCTTCCTTCTTTATCTCCGGAAAATCAGGGATTAACCAAACAGATCAACGCTTGCCTCTTATGTCTGGTCGATCCCTTGTTTCCTTCTATCTCTTTCTTTCTTGCTATGAATACGTGGAATATTCTTTCTTAAACACCACGTACTTCTCTCTCTCTCCTTGTTTACCACGAAAAAGGACAGATAAACGTGTTGACTATTTCCTTTTCTCTCCGCAAAAAAAGGATCAGCGCTCAACACATTCCTTGTATACCTTTTTTTCTTTCATTTTCTTTTTTGCTCTCCCAAACGCATCTGACTTTCCAAAACACCATAAGTACTTCTCCGCAACAAACCTTCCAAACAAAGGACCCGCCGATCTTGTGTATAGATTTTTTTTAATGCCAACGGTGGGTGGGCGATTCTGATTCCCTTCCAAACTCTGCCTCGTCTTTCCTTCTTTCTTTCTCTCACGCTGGATCAATGAATCGAAAAGAAGCAAGTTCCCACATGCATGTCTTTCCAAAGAAAAACAGATCGGTAAATACTTTTCTTGCTCTATCTCTTACCTTTTTTTTTCCACTCAATTTCCAGAAACGTGATGGGCTTGGACTCCAAACCGAACAGACTGTTCTTCTTCTTATACTCGCTGCAAATCCTATCCAAACTCCGAGTACACCTTTTAGTTGATTCCCAAACCAAACCAGTGTTTGTTCTCTCTCCAGAACAGCAAGCGTACCAATCAAATTTGCCAAAATCACAACTTGTAGAACAAGAACCACAGATCAGATTTCTTTTTTTCTTCTTCAGATTTCTTTCTCTCTCTCTGAGATGAATCACACAACAAGATGAAACGAGAAGATGATGACAACGAATGACGAAAGCGGATGGATGGTGGTGACGGCGGTGAACGAAATAAGTGGCAGCGGATGGTGACAATGAAGTGGATGATGGTTGTTGTGGAGACAGCGTGAACAAAACGTGACTAGAACCCGAAAATCTAAAAGTCTAGACACTAGAAACCAACAACTCGACACATGATGCAACCAAAAATTCAACAATGCAAAAACTAAGTGATTATAGCGAAAGGCTCAGACTGTCTGGGACACGGATGACTAATCTAACTTTTTTTTTGGCTTTTTCATGGACTGTAGGTATGAATGATAGATGTGATCTAAACGATGAAAAACTGTAAAATCTCACCGAGCAACCTGAAAACTGATACCACTTGATAGAGGCGGGGTGTCCCGATCTTTCAATGAGATGATAACTATCGATTTGGTGGAGACGACTTTGACGACCCGACTACAAACATTCACGACGTTGCGCCTTAGTAATCGCTAAACCAACTCCGAGAGGTTATTGACTAAGCCGGAGCACGATCAACCTGACCACGAAGGTCTATTCCTGCAAGCAATCAAAGAACAAGCAAGAATATGATTAAGCAATCTGAATATTGCGAGTATGGATGAAGTATTAATAAAAGTGGGGTTTCAGAAGCGGTCTTGGTCTGGTCATTGGACACAACCGAAGTACACGAAGTTGCAACGATGGCTAACTTTTAATTAAATAAAACCCAAGTCTAAACGATGCCTTAAGGGCTATATTTATAGGGAAAAGAGAGGGGGTTTTGTCCACCCTTGGCAAGGTGGGACTAAAACACCTCCTAAGTCGTTTTCCCTATAATATGGACTCTAAAAATAGATTACATGGGCCTGGCCCAAAATAAGGTGGCGCAACACCAATAATAAGCTATGGACGAAATTTATGAAAGGCCATCTTGTATATTTTGTCCATCATCTTGTATGTCATCATGGTGGCTTCAAAGTCCGGAAATCTCCACTTGAACCTCCGTTCTTGTTCTCTTCGCACGCACCTTCATCTCCATGCTTGAACATGCTCCAATGTTCAACCTTCTTATCCATGCTAGGTCCTTCAATTGCAAGCAACACAAATGTATCTAAGTTAGGCAACATCATATTCTCATGAACACTAGAAACATTACCAAGAAACGAAAGTACTTGATAATTTAATTGGCGTATCTGAGCTCTAACAACTGTTCCAAGAGGTAAAACAGTAGGGGATATGGGTGTAATTGTGGTAGCCATGTCCTCATCACCAAGTGTTCGTCAAAATCTTCATCACACAAGAAGAGCTCATCAAGCAAGGCTCGTGCGTTTGTTGGCAAGGAGATGGATTCAGAGGAGGAGTCTGCATCTTAGGAGGCAGAGGTGGAGTCTGAAGAGGAATTTGATTCTGGAGTAGCAAGCCTGGCTCTAGCTTCTGCGCATGTCGCCAAGTCCATCTTCAACACTGAAGACAATGGCCTCGTCACCAACGTTGATGCCAAGGATGAGGATGACTCTGCTCCCACCTACTGCTTCATGGCACGTGGTGCCAAGGTAAACTCACGCGATGCATACTTTCAAACATCAAGTGAAGATGACTATGAATGTGAATCTAAACCTAGCTACAAAACACTTGCTAAAATTGCAACTGAACAACAGAATGCTATGGAACATATTCAAAAGTTGCTAGACAAAAGCGATGACCTGTTGGATGCAGAAATGACCAGAACTCACTTCTTAATTGAAGACATTAAAAATCTTCATGTTAAGTATGAGGAACTTGAAAGTAGTCATGAAACACTCTCAACTTCTCATGAAAAGCTCTCTTATGATTATCCTCAAAGGAAGCAAGAGCTTGAGAAACTGAGATCGGCTCATGAAGATTTTCAAAAGGAGAACAAGTCACTCCGTGTTCAACAGATCAGTTCCGCTCAGGAAGGATTTGAACCACCTTGTCCATAATGTTTTGAGCGTGATAATGTTGTCTCTATTACTGAATGTTCTACTGCTATTACTATTGCAATATCTTCAAATGCTAATGTGTTAACTAACCCCCTGCTGAGGATACCACTACTATTGCTGATGAGAATGCCAGGTTGAAGACATTTCTTGAGACAGGAATGTACAAAAGTCTCAAAGGGCATAAGACATTATGTGATGTCCTCAAAAAACAGATTCTGAACCGAAACCCTAGTAAAGAGGGTGTTGGGTCCGAGAGGAAAATGAATGTTGATGGTCCTTACTGGATGCCTGAGCAGTACCCCAAAACCACATGGGTTGCTACAAAGGGACCTTTAGTGGATCCATCTACCTTGTCTGGCTTCTCTTGTGCTAACCCAATTATCATTGATGAATCCCTTGATACAAACTATAAATGTTTCAGGAATCAGAATGGTGAAGTGTTTGCCAGGTATATTGGTACTAACTGCAGGAACGGACCACCTCTTAAGAACATCTGGGTACCCAAAAGTTGTCTTGAGAATCTTCCCGTGAATGTCATCATGACACCACCAGGGAAGAAGATAAATCCCAGACCAAAGACTTCATATGGTCCAAAGGCTTCATACAGACAGAGGACTCACTAGAGTCACCCTAACGCCAATGTTTTGTAGGGAAACCATACTCAGACTTTTGAATATGAGTGTGTTTCGTCAAACCGCTATGTTCATAAAACCAATAACTTTTCTGCTTATTCTTATGAGTAATATTCACCTCCCGCAAGGCTATTTGCTAGGGCTCCAAAGCCGAAGTTCTCAGATGCTGCACTTAGACTCATTGCTTCTAAGCCACCCCTGAAGATGTGGGTGGTTAAGAAAACTTAACTCTCTTTTGCAGGGAAAGGTTTCCAGCCGGAAATCAAAGGCGTCTGGTGCTTATGCTAGGGACCTTAAACATCTTGTGGGACGCAAGATAAAATATCCAAATGGTCTTACTATGTATTTTGTCCCGGGATTCCATGACAATCATCCTATTTATCCTAACCAAGATCTAAACTTTCATAGTCCACTTGTTCGTCAAATGTTTATGCTTCACAATACCCTTGGTGAAGCCTATCCCCCAAACTGTACTGTAGGGTACGACTCCAAAGGCTTTAGAATGGATTATGGATAGTGGCTGCACTAACCACATGACTGGTGATCGAGGTCTTCTAATGGATTCAACCCTATGCCCGTCTGACAAAAGTCACATCACATTTGCTGACACTGGTAAAAGCAAGGTATTGGGTCTGGGTAGAGTTGCAATCTCAAAGGATCAACACGTGGATAAAGTGATGCTTGTTGAAACCCTTGGTTTCAACTTAATGTCTGTCTCAATCCTTTGTGATCTGAACATGATTGTGATATTTGGAAAATATCATTGCCTTGTGCTTATGGAATCTGACAAGTCTCTAGTCTTTGAAGGGTATCGAAAAGATGATCTGTACATGGTAGACTTCTCAGTAGGACCACAGTTGGCTGTATGTCTCCTAGCAAAAGCTTTAGAGTGCTGGCTCTGGCATCGGAGGCTAGGACATGCTAGCATGAGGAACTTGTACACTCGCGAAGAAGAAGCATGTCGTGGGCATCGAGGGCGTCAAGTTTGAGAAGGATCATGTATGTGGTGCTTGTAAAGCTCGGAAGATGACTAGGGCCAAGCATCCCTCGAAGGCAATCATGACAACATCACGTC
The DNA here is from genome assembly GCF_018294505.1 of Triticum aestivum. Classification (NCBI taxonomy): domain Eukaryota; kingdom Viridiplantae; phylum Streptophyta; class Magnoliopsida; order Poales; family Poaceae; genus Triticum; species Triticum aestivum. The sequence continues at coordinate 337,928,144 of NC_057804.1, forward strand.
CCTTCGAGCTGCTTCACATGGACTTATTCGGCCCTACTCAATACTCTACTCTTACTACCACTGCTTGTCTCTATGGCTTCGTCATTGTTGATGATTACTCAAGATATACATGGGTGCATATAATCCTCTACAAGAATGAAGTGGAGGATGTCTTCAGATGATTCGCCAATCATGCCATGACGAACTATGGCATCAAGATCAAGCACATCAGAAGTGATAACAACACAGAATTCAAGAACACCGGCCTTGACACTTATATTGATACACTGGGCATCACTCTTGAGTTCTCAACTCCTTACACACCTCAGCAGAATGGCCTCGTGGAGCGCAAGAATAGAACCCTCATTGAGATGGCTCGGACGATGCTTGATGAGTACAAGACTCCAAGAAAGTTCTAGCCTAAATCCATTGATACTGCATGCCATGTCATCAACCATGTTTATCTTCAAAAGCTTCTAAAAAGACATCGTATGAGCTACTAACTAGTAAGAAGCCAAACGTCAGTTACTTCAGAGTATTTGGTGCCAGGTGCTAGATCAAGGATCCACATCACACTTCAAAATTTGCACCGAAAACACATGAAGGTTTTAGGCTTGGATACGGAAAGGATTCGCACTCCTACAGATCTTCAACCTCTTTCACTATAAAGTGGTTGAAACTGTGGATGTGTGGTTCGATGAGACTAACGGCTCGCAAAGACAGCACCTACCAAATGTGTTAGATGAAGTCCCTCCTAGTGAATCTATCAAGCTTATGTGTACTCGAGAAATCATACCTTTAGAAGCTCAGGCCGAAGAAGAAATCATCATTGCACCAAATCAACCTGAAGACAATGCTCAGCCTGAAGTCAATGCTGAAGCTGAAGACAATGATCTGCAAGGGCAAAATCTTGGTCCAGTACATCCCCAAGTTGCAAATGAAGTACAAATTGAGAAGATAATTGATAGCATCTGCACCTGGTCCACTCACTCGTTCTAGAGCAACGCAACTAGCAAATTTCTGTGGGCACTTTACATTTGTCTGAATAACCTGAATGGATTCAAGCTATGCAAGAAGAGCTTCATCATTTCGAGCTGAACAATGTATGGGAATTGGTCAAGCATCCTGAGCCTCGCAAGCACAATATCATAGGCACCAAATGGATCTATCGCAACAAACAAGATGAGCATGGTCAAGTTGTCAGAAACAAGGCTCGTCTAGTTGCTCAACGTTACACTCAAGTAGAAGGGATTGACTTCGATGAAACATTCGCTCCCATGGCAAGGCTTGAAGCCATTCGCATATTTCTAGCCTATGCCAACCATCACAACATTCTTCTGTACGAAATGGCTGTGAAGAGTGCTTTTCTCAATGGCATGATTGAAGAAGAAGTGTATATTGCACAACCACCTGGCTTTGAAGATCCAAAACACCCTGATATGGTATACAAGCTCAACAAGGCACTGTATGGCCTCAAACAAGCTCCTCGCGCTTGGTATGACACACTCAAAGACTTCCCAAAGAGCAAAGGCTTCAAACCTGGTTCTCTAGATCCTACACTCTTCACAAAGACATATGGCGATGAACTATTTGTGTGCCAAATCTATATGGATGACATTATCTTCGGCTGCACTGACAAAAGATACAGTGATGAATTTGGGCACATGATGCAAGAGTAATATCAGATGTCCATGATGGTGAGCTGAAATTTTTCCTTGGTCTTCAAATCCGTCAGCAGAGCAACAACATCTTCATATCGCAAAAAAAATACCTCAAAGATTGCCTGAAGAAGTTTGGAATGCAAGACTGCAAAGGATACATGATGCCAATGCCAACCAAAAGTCATCTCGGTCCCGACGATAATGGTAAAGAGTTCGATCAAAAGGTATACCGCTCCATGATTGGTTCTTTACTTTACTTATGTGCATCTAGGCCAGATATAATGCTTAGCGTTTTCATGTGTGCCCAATTTCAAGCGGCACCAAAGGAATCGCATCACATAGCCGTGAAGCGAATTCTTCAATACTTGGCTTACACCCCAACACTAGGATTATGGTATCCAAAGGGCTCAGAATTTGATCTAGTTGGATTCTCAGATGCTGATTATGCTGGTGACAAGGTCAATCGCAAGTCCACATCAGGCACATGTCACTTTCTTGGACGATCTCTTGTTTGTTGGTCTTCAAAGAAGCAGAACTGTGTGTCTCTCTCCACTGATAAATCTGAATACATTGCTGCTGGATCTTGCTGCGCTCAGCTTCTATGGTTTAAGCAAACTCTCAAGGACTATGGTATCCATCTGAAGCATGTGCCACTCTACTGCGGCAATGAAAGCGCCATCAAGATTGCCAAAAACCCAGTTCAGCACTCGAAGACAAAGCACATTCAGATCCGTCATCACTTTCTCAGAGATCATGTCATGAAGGGAGATATTGATATCATTCACGTCAACACTGAAGAGCAATTGGCAGATATCTTCACAAAGCCCTTTGATGAGAAAAGGTTTTGCAAGTGGCTGTGTGATCTAAATATCTTAGAATCCTCAAATGTCCTGTAGTTGGACACACATCCTAGCGCTTATGCATGTTGATGACTTAGATGTGCAACACACGAAGTAAGGTATATCTTCAATCAATGAAGACTTACCCTCTAAGTGTGAATACTTTAACATGGAATTTGACTTCAGAGCGCCACGATAATTGTGTGCCGAGTCTGGGTCTAATACTTCCTATACGGTGGGTAACGCCACCACCAAATTCTTACTGAAGTGTTCTCTTGGCGTCATGGTTGAATATTCTTCGCATTTGGTTTGTCTTCAACAGTGATTTGTCTTCAAGGTTTATCTTCGCAATGTTGAGTTTGTCTCTATATATTCTGTCCTCTACAACATTCATTTATAGCTATGTCTTCATTCTTGAACCTTTATTTATCTAAGTTAATGTGATTGGACCCTAACCTCTTATGTGCTTCTTCCTCAAATTCTATCTGTCCAAATCATATGCACTGTATTGAAACCTGTCAATTGTCTTCTCTGAGTCCTTGTCAGCAGAAGACAAAGTGACAAACATTTAAATCTGGCTTTAATGCTGTATCCTTATTGCCTGAATACCTGAGAAGCTAGAATGACCACCCCACAATCCAGGCATGCATGGGAACATGGAACAACTTTCAATGAGTTGCATGCATGCTATGTGTCCATCAGATGTGAACTGCCAGGGGCACTTGTGTAATTGCATTGCGCTGCCCTCCTCCTTCCTATAAATACTTACCCCCTCATGGTCAATATCTGTTCTTCCACCTCGCCACCTCGCTCAAACTCCAGCGCCTTCGCTAGCTCGTGTCGATGCCGGAGATGAAGCGCTTAGCTGCCACAACTTCTTCAACGCCATCCTCATGCCGGTCGCGGACTCGTCCTCTCCGCCGCCACCGTAGATGTCTTCCGCCGCCAAGTTAGGGTGCGGGAGATTCAACTGCTAGGCCTCTCTTTCAACCTCGTCTAGCAGTTCGTTAGCGAATACTTACAGCGTCACATCGAATCTCCTGAAGCCAGTTCTTGTCTGACCAGCTGATGGAAGCCTTTCACTATGTTGAAGCCAATCAGTTTGAATCTTATGGCTTCAGAAAAATTAGCACGGAAAGCTGGAAGGCAACGCCGTGGCAACACTACACTTGATTTGCCTCCTGGTCTGTATGAACTGTACAAGTCAGATCCCGAGGAAAGTTACACCCAGTGCAAGAACCGGATTCAGTGGATCCGAAGATATTGGGCTGAGCAATGGTTCAACTACATGTTTGTAACACCTCAATATGCGGAACAGAATGCCATCAAGCGCCCATGGGGTGACTGTCTATACCGCTTGGTGCCAAAGAGCAAGGCTGAAGCCATTGAGCAAAAGTTCTATCCTTGTATGGCCAGAGGACCACAGCCTAAGAATGCCGACCCATCTTCTCTTTTATGGTGTCGTGAAGACAATCTTTTCAAGTGCAACTCTCAGTTTGCTAAAGATTCTGCTGGGAAGAACCAAAAGGAGTTTGGCCTCAACTTCAACCCTGGCCCCTCCGCTCCAAAACCTGATGGGACTCGTGAAGCTAATGAGAATAGAATTGGCCCCTTCGCCAATTTTGACGGGCTTCTATCTCACATTGCTGCCCAGAGAGCAGCTGTGGAGAAATCTGCTAGAGAAGGTAATTCTGATGATGCTCCCACACCGCCAAAGGAGAAAAAGAAGAAGGCAAAAGCTTCAAAGCCATCTGCTTCACCAAAAGCTTCAACTAGGAAGCCTCTGACTACTACACCACCCGAATCTAGTGTGCAGTCTGAAGATTTATCTCGCGTGTCTAAGAGGGCCAAGAAGCCAGTGCCCAAGAAGGCCACTAGGCAACCTCTGAATCAGTTTGCCGTTCTGTGCAATGAGGTTGACACCATTGATCTGTCTAGCGATGAAGATCTCGGTGATGATGCTCTTGAGATGCTTATCAAGAGCAAGCAAGAGGCAGAAATCTTCGACGATCTACTCCTCTTTGATGTTGACATTCTGAACAACTTCATTGATGAATGGTTCGACGACTAGCGCATCAGTATTGATGATCTTCAGCTTCCGGTGGACATTAGCGTCACATTCCATGGAGCCATTGCTACTGAGTTGGCCTTGGCTCAGAAGATTGTCGAGCTCAAGAACAAAATTGATTATGAGAAGGCTCACTTCAAGAAGAACATGGCCAAGCTCAGCATGGCAGATGTTCAAATCTTCAAGAAGATGCTGCATGACCTCAAGGAAGAGTTCCACAAGAAGCACAATGAAGCTGAAGGCTCACGAGAGCGCATGAAGTACTTCGCTCAGAAATGTGTTCAAGCACACAATGAAGCTGAGAAGTGCAAAGCTCTTGGGTGCCCTGGCATCGATCCCAGGATGGCTGCCAAATAAAAGAAGCCTGCTGTGAGCCAAACTGAAGCACCAAGGCAAGAAGAACCTCACATTGTCTTCCCTGCCAGGATGACAGGCTCGAAGCCTAAGGTCACCTCAGCAGCTTCAGAGCTGAAGAAGACAAGGGCAGCTGAAGCCGAAGCCAAGAAGCACAAGCACAAGGATGCATCTGATGATGCCCCTTCCAAGAAAAAGTTGAAGACTAAGGGAACTAAGTCTTCAAAGAAAGAGCGTGTTGTGGCCTCTCAGCCTCTCATTGTTGAACCCATCTCTATCGCTCCTCCAACTGCCACCAACCAAGATCGACATGTTGTGATCCATGATGTCTACTACGCAACCTTCTTCTTGTAGATGTTGTTGGTCCTCCAAGTGCAGAGGTTTGTAGGATAGTAGCAAATTTCCCTCAAGTGGATGACCTAAGGTTTATCAATCCGTGGGAGGCATAGGATGAAGATGGTCTCTCTCAAGCAACCCTGCAACCAAATAACAAAGAGTCTCTTGTGTCCCCAACACACCCAATATAATGGTAAATTGTATAGGTGCACTAGTTCGACGAAGAGATGGTGATAAAAGTGCAATATGGATGGTAGATAAAGGTTTTTGTAATCTGAAAATATAAAAACACCAAGGTAACTAATGATAAAAGTGAGCACAAACGGTATTGCAATGCTAGGAAACAAGGCCTAGGGTTCATACTTTCACTAGTGCAAGTTCTCTCAACAATAATAACATAATTGGATCATATAACTATCCCTCAACATGCAACAAAGAGTCACTTGAAAGCCAATAATAGCGGAGAACAAACGAAGAGATTATGGTAGGGTATGAAACCACCTCAAAGTTATCCTTTCTGTTCTATCTATTCAAGAGTCCGTAGTAAAATAACATGAAGCTATTCTTTCTGTTCAATCTATCATAGAGTTCGTACTAGAATAACACCTTAAGACACAAATCAACCAAAACCCTAATGTCACCTAGATACTCCATTGTCACCTCAAGTATCCGTGGGCATGATTATACGATTGCATCACACAATCTCAGTTTCATCTATTCAACCAACAAAAAGTACTTCAAAGAGTGCCCCAAAGTTTCTACCGGAGAGTCAAGACGAAAACGTGTGCCAACCCCTATGCATAGGTTCATGAGCGGAACCCGCAAGTTGATCACCAAAACATACATCAAGTGGATCACGTGAATATCCCATTGTCACCACAGATAAGCACAGCAAGACATACATCAATTGTTCTCAAATCCTTAAAGACTCAATCTGACAAGATAACTTCAAAGGGAAAACTCAATCCATTACAAGAGAGTAGAGGGGGAGAAACATCATAAGATCCAACTATAATAGCAAAGCTCGCGATACATCAAGATCGTGTGAAGTCAAGAACACGAGAGAGAGAGAGAGAGAGAGAGAGAGAGAGAGAGAGAGAGAGAGATCAAACACGCAGCTACTGGAACATACCCTCAGCCCCGAGGGTGAACTACTCCCTCCTTGTCATGGATAGCGCCGGGATGATGAAGATGGCCACCAGTGATGGGTTCCCCCTCCGGCAGGGTGCCGAAACGGGCTCCCGAGAGGTTTTTGGTGGCTACAGAGGCTTGCGGAGGCGGAACTCCTGATCTATCTTGTTGTTCGATGGTTTTAGGGTATATGGGAATATATAGGCGAAAGAAGTCGGTCGGGGGAGCCACAAGGGGCCCACGAGGGTGGAGGGTGCGCCCAGGGGTGGGTGGGCGTGCCCCCTATCTCATGGCCTCCTCGAAGCTTCCCTAGCTTGCACTCCAAGTTCCCTGGATTGCTTCTGTTCCAAAATTAACTTTCCCGAAGGTTTCATTCCGTTTGGACTCCATTTGATATTCCTTTTCTTTGAAACACTGAAATAGGCAAGAAAACAACAATATGGGTTGGGCCTCCCGTTAATAGGTTAGTCCCAAAAATAATATAAAAGTGTACAATAAAGCCCATAAACATTCAAAACAGATAATAAAATAGCATGAATGCTTCATAAATTATAGATATGTTGGAGACGTATCAACATCCCCAAGCTTAATTCCTGCTCGTCCTGGAGTAGGTAAAAGATAAAAGAAAGAATTTATGAAGTGTGAATGCTAGCAGGTGCACAAGTTTGATCAATGATAATTTCAATCACCTTTTCTAGCATGATTATATGTCATAACAGTAGTTCATATCATAAACTTCTCAATATCAAGTAACAAGCTATTCACATGTTAAAGCATAGACCATAAACTTTCTTGAAAACTAGCAAACTTCATTCTCAGTCATCAATCAATTACAATTCATCTTATTTTCAGGAAGGGTCTATGTCAGATCTTTGATTTAGCAAGCTCCACATACTCGACTATCATATAGTCTTCTACAATTGCTAACACTCACGCAATACTTATGTTTATGGAGTTTTAATTGGACACTGAGAAAGATAGGGGCTTATAGTGTTGCCTCCCAACGTATTCACCTTTGGGTGATGTCAACAATAATAGTTCATGCTAACTTACATCCAATTGGATATATATATATATATATATATATATATATATATATATATATATATATATATATCAGGATCTTTCCAACACGAGGTGCTTGCCAAAGGATAAAATGAAAAATGGAAAGGTGAAGATCACCTTGACTCTTGCATAAAGGTAAAAGATAGGCCCTTCGCAGAGGGAAGCAGGGATTTGCAGAGGTGCTAGAGCTTGATTTTCAAATAGAGATAAATAATTTTGAGAGGTATGATCTCATTGTCAACATAACAACCAAGAGTTCCCAATATCTTCCATACTACATACATTATAGGCGGTTCCCAAATAGAATGGTAAAGTTTTTACTCCCCCTCCACCAACAATCATACTCCACGGCCATCCGAAACAATGGGGTACCGTCCATACCAACAACAGTCCTAGGGGAGTTTTTTTTAATTATTTTTGATTTGATTTTGATCTTTTTATCATGGGACTGTGATGTAGGGCAGAACCCTATGTGGACGATCTTTCATGTTTGAAGTGGATCCTACGGGGAATCACGAAGAACACGTGGAAGCACAAAGGGGAAACATGGGGAAAACGAGAGAGAATCACTAAACTGACATAGAATCAATCACACGAGTGCTAGATCACCGAACACAAAGAGATACACGAGATCCAAAGTCAACAAAGGTAAAGATACAAAGGAACCGATCTTCTCCATGAGGAGGTCTTGGGGGTCTTCCCTAGAAAGGGGTCTTGAATCCGCTTGGGGGATCTTCTCCGAAGAGGTCATGAGCTCCGAGGAGAAGTAACCAAGTGGATGAGCAAGGCTCTCACACAAATATGAGCTAAACCAATGCTAACCCTAGAAAGGATGAGGGGATGGTCTATTTATAGTCTAGGTCCTTGAAGGGGTAAGTTGGGGCGAAACGAGTACATGGGCCTCGGCCCGGAACGCTGCACGCAGGCAGGGCGGTAGTACCGGTCCTATGGGCGGTAGTACCGCTTGAGGTGCTTCAGCGGTAGTACCGCTTGGAGGGGCGGTAGTACCGCTCTGGCACCGTTCGATTCCTGGAGTTTGTCGGGTTCGGCGGAAGTAGGACGGATGTCGAGCGGTAGTGCCGCTTGGATCGGCTCAGCGGTAGTACCGCTTGGCTTGAGTGGTAGTACCGCCCATTCTAGACTCTGTAGCTCCTCCTCTTGCTCTTGATGTCCATCTTGAGCTGTAGCTTCTTCTAGGTTGGTTGCTTGGTACCTAAGCACGCAAAGCATCTCCGTTTGAGGTAGTAGCCATGTCTCAAGTGGGTCAAAGGGAAGTTCGACAAGGAGAGAGTTAACCTCGGATTGGATGGCACGTGCTCGAGCTCTTGTCATGGGTCCACTTGGAGCTTGTGTAGTCGAAGTAGTGCCCATGGGGATGATCGAAGGATGCTCCGCATCATCTCCCCTCCCTTGGGAAAGATCACACCTCAGATCGAAATCCTCATCACCATGGTACGGGGAGAGATCTTGGATGTTGAAGATGTCTCTCACGGAGTATTTGTCTCGTGGGATGTCGATCTTGTAGGCGTTGTTGTTGTAGCGCGCAAGCACCTTGAAGGGTCCATTGGCTCGTGGTAGAAGTTTGGACTTGCGTTCATTGGGGAAGCGGTCCTTGCGAAGGTGGAGCCACACGAGATCGCCAATGTTGAAGACCATGGGTTGCTTGTTGACGTTGAGCTTGGTCGCTAGTCGTTGTACTTGGCGCTCGATGGTGTGCCTTGTATCTTAATGCATCTTATTGATGTAGCTTGCACGAGCACTTGCGTCGAGGTTGGTGCGCTCTTGTAGAGGAAGAGGTAGAATGTCCAATGGGGACAACGGGTTGAAGCCGTAGACGACCTCAAAGGGGGACTTGCCGGTCGTCGAATGTCTTGCATGGTTGTAGGCGTACTCGGCGATGGGTAGACATGCCTCCCACTCCTTGATGTTCTTCTTGATCAACACGCGAAGTAGAGTGGAGAGTGTACGGTTCGTCACCTCTGTTTGGCCGTCGGTTTGAGGATGGTATGCCGAAGAGAACAATAGCTTGATTCCAAGTTTGGCGCGTAGTGTCTTCCAAAAGTAACTCAAGAACTTGACGTCGCGGTCGGAGACAATCGTCTTTGGCACTCCATGAAGTCACAGGATTTCCCTACAAAAGAGATTGGCAATATGTGAAGCATCGTCTATCTTGTTGCAATGCCATCTTAGAAAATCTATCCACAACAACAAAGACGGAATCCTTGCCATTTTGAGTTCTAGGCAAACCAAGTACAAAATCCATGCTAATGTCTTCCCAAGGTTGATAAGGAATAGGAAGAGGCATGTAAAGACCATGGGATTGAGCTTTAGACTTAGCTTTGCGACATGTTGAGCATCTTGTGGTGAAGCGTGAGACGTCGCGGAACATCTTGGGCCAAAAGTAGTTCTTGGAGAGCATGGCTAAAGTCTTGTCGCGTCCAAAATGTCCCATAAGTCCGCCTCCATGAGCCTCTTGCAAAAGGAGCAAAAGAAGAGAAGACTCGGGAATGCATAGTTTGTTAGCTCTCATAAGATAATCATCCTTGATGTAATATCGTTCCCAAGATGTATGAGTCAAACATTTAGCATAGGGAGTAGCAAAGGTAGGATCATTTGCATACAAGTCTTTTATGTGCTCAAAGCCAATAACCTTCAACTCAAGTGTAGTGACAAGTGTGCATATGCGTGAAAGTGCATCTGCAAATACATTTTCCTTACCCTTAATGTACTTGATCACATAGGGGAAAGATTCAATAAATTCACTCCATTTGGCATGACGCTTGTTCAACTTAGTTTGGCCTTTTAAGTACTTAAGCGTTTCATGATCGGTATGGATGACAAACTCATGAGGTCTAAGGTAATGTTCCCAAACATGTAGCACACGCACTAAAGCATACAATTCTTTGTCATAAATGGGATAGTTAAGTTGAGCACCGGAGAGTTTTTCACTAAAATAAGCAATGGCTCGTTTTTCTTGCATTAAAACTCCACCAATTCTGGAACCATTTGCATCACAATGAACCTCAAAAGTTTTGTCAAAGTTAGGAAAAGCAAGAATCGGAGCATGAGTAAGCAAAGACTTGAGCTCATCAAAAGTGGTGGATTGCAAAGATCCCCAAACAAAAGGAGCATTCTTCTTACTCAAAGCATGTAAAGGAGCGGTGATGGTGCTAAAGTTTTTCACAAAGCGGCGATAAAAACCTGCAAGACCAAGAAAACTACGCACTTGTTGCAAATTGGTGGGTTGGGGCCAAGTTTTAATTGCTTCAATTTTAGCTTCATCAACATGGACACCCTTGGAAGAGACAACAAAACCCAAGAAAACCACTTTGTCAACGCAAAAAGTGCATTTTTTCAAGTTCGCATAAAGGCTTTCCTTGCGAAGGGTTTGCAACACAGATTTAACATGATTAATATGCTCTTTCATGGTTTTGCTAAACACAAGAATATCATCAAAGTAAACCACAACAAAGACTCCAATATAAGGTCGAAGCACATGATGCATAAGACGCACGAAAGTACCAGGTGCTTCCGACAAACCCATAGGCATCACTAACCACTCATATAAGCCAAATTGTGTTTTGAAAGCAGTTTTCCATTCATCACCTTCTTGAATGCGGATTTGATAATAGCCACTTTTAAGATCAATTTAAGTTCATCAAGCATATCATCTAAGAGAGGAATGGGATGCCTATAGTGAACAGTAATAGCATTTATAGGTCTACAATCGGAACACAAGTGGAAACTTCCATCGGTTTTTGGCACAAGTATAACGGGAACGGCACAAGGGCTTAAGCTTTCACGTACATGACCGTTGTCGATGAGTTGTTGTACTTGCTGTTGAATCTCCTTGGTTTCTTCGGGATTGACTCAGTATGGAGATTTGTTTGGAAGTGGCGCTCCGGGGATGAGGTCGATACGATGCTCAATGCCTTGTAGTGGAGGTAGACCCGGAGGTAGCTCATCGGGAAAAACATCTTGGAATTCCTGCAAAAGAGATTGAAACACTAAAGGTAGCTCGTGAGAGGTGTTAGTTGTTGGCTCTCCATCCTTGCACACAAGGACAAAGTGCATCACACTCGATGGGTTCTCACACAGTTCTCTCATCTCACTTTTGGTGGCAAATAGGATGAGGTTTTTCTCTCTAGGCGAAGAGGCGCTCAAGTTTGGCTTGTGGCTCTCACTCACTTTTGGGTCGGTAACTTTCTCACTCTTCTCTCCATGATGGGTGGTTTTCTTGTCGGCTATCACTTGAATAGGAGACATAGGTCGTAGCACATACTCCTTCCCTTTCATCTTGAAGCTATAGTGATTGGTACGCCCATTGTGGATGACACCACAGTCGAATTGCGATGGTCAACCAAGAAGGAGGTGGCAAACGGACATTGAGACCACATCACACTCCAAAGTGTCCTTATATGCACCAATTTTGAAGGAGACTTGGACCGTGTGCTCGACTCATATAGTTCCGGAGTCACTTAGCCATTGAACCTTGTAGGGGTGCGGGTGCTTCCTCTTGACCAATTGAAGCTTGGAGCATAGTTCTTCGCTTGCCAAGTTGTGACAACTACCTCCATCGATGATGACCTTGACAGACCTTCCATTGATGCTGGCCTTTGTGTGGAAGATGTGGCATCTTTGGTCTTCTTCTTGTTGATGTTGAAGAGTCAAGACCTTGGAGACAACGAGAGCAGGGCTCGTATCCTCATCACAAAAGACTTGATCATCTTCATCCTCGTTCACGCGCCGGTGCATGGCCACTTTCTCAAGAGCTTCCATCTCCTCATCACTCATGGAGTCGTAGGTGCCATCGTCATTGAGGATCATGGTGCGCTTGTTTGTGCATTCATAGGACTTGTGGCCTCGGCCGCCGCAAGTGAAACACTTGAAGGAGCTTGTCTTGATGGTCTCATCGGTCGGAGTAGATGATGAAGCACGCGTCTTGAAGTTGCTTGTATTAGGAGGAAGACGACTTGAACTTGACAAAGGTTTCTTGTAACTTGACTTGTTATCATTGCTTGGAGAAGGTTTGGTTGATGTAGATGTTGGAGGAGTTGTTGAAGCTTGGTTGTTGGAGAAGCCATAGGTCTTGGATGAGTACTTGGCATACTTGAAGTCATCTTGCACTTGACGTTCTGCCTTGGTCGCTTGATGCACGAGCTCAATGAGGTTGGAGTAGGGTTGGAAGTCGGCGATCTTCTTGATGGGATGATTGAGTCCATTCAAGAATCGTGCCATTGTTTGCTCATCATCTTCTATGACATTGGCTCGAATCATGGCAATATCCATTTCCTTGTAGTATTCTTTAACAATCTTTGTTCCTTGCTTGAGGAGTTGTAGCTTCTTGAAGAGATCGCGGTTGTAGTAGGTTGGCACCAAACATGCTCACATGACTTCCTTCATTTGAGCCCAAGTGGTGAGGGGTGGTTCACCTCTTGCTTCATGGCGCTCAAGGACTTGTTCCCACCATATGAGCACATAGTCTTGGAACTCAAGCGATGCCATAGCGATCTTCTTCTCTTCCTCGTAGTTGTGCAAACGGAAAATTTTGTCGACCTTCAATGCCCATGAAAATTCTTCGAGATCATTGCTTCCATTGAACTTGGGCATTGTGAATTTGAGCTTTCCATAGTGTTGCTCTTCATTGTGTTGTTGGCGATGGTGATGATGACGCCCTTGACGTGGAGGGTAATCATCCTCATGTTGCTCTTGGCGTGGAGGAAGTCCATGGTCAACTTGTTCTTGTTGAGCTTGAAGTTGAGGTAGAGCTTGACGAGCTTGTGGAGGAGCTTGTGGAGCTTGACATTGCACACGCGGTTGGTAGTTCCTCTCTTGGATTTCTTCTCGAAGAGCTTCCTCTTGATTGCGCCGTTCGCGATTGCGGTTGGCGATGGCTCGACTTGATTCTTGAAGGGCACGTTGCGCCTCAAGAGTTTGCGCTTCTCGTTGTTGTTGTTGAAGATGTTGAGCCTCGGCGTCTTGTTCTTCTTGGTGTAGACGCGCTCGTTCTTCTTCTTGGCGCCGTAGTCATTGCCGTTCTTGAGCTTGAGCAAAATCGACTTGGTTTGATTGAGGACGAGGTACTTGCTCATCGACTTGCTCCTTTGAATGCTTGTCATGTAGCGGGTTGCGAGATGCATGATGGTCGTGACGCACGGCTCGTCGAAGAGTGTTCGATGACGGTGTACTTGAGTCGGAGAAGGTGTCATCGGAGTGTCGACTCGAGCGGCTCCGTCTTGCAGATGAAGAAGTGGAAGGATGCCGAATCCTCATCAAGGCGCATATCTTGTCCATTCTTGCATCATTCTCTTGCTTGTGAGTGTCGAACTTGTTGTCGAAGTAGTCTCTTGTACGTTTCTCGGAGATTCGCAAGTCGGTGGCGAGGTTGTCGATGCGGTCGCTCATAGCTTGTTGCTCTTGGTGTAACGCCCTTTGAGCACCAAAGAGGTGGCTCTTTGTGACGAATGATGACATGTCGTCGCCGTTCTCGATGAGGGTGGATTTGTAGAAGAACTTGGCCTATCCATCATTCCAAACAAAATGTAAGTGGTAGAAGGAGAAGAACGTATACCAAATGTACCTTGACCGATGTTGAAGATGAATCAAGTTCACTCAAATGCAGACAATGAAATAGCACTTTTGGTACCAATTCTGGTCGGTTCTCACACCTACACAAGTAAAAGCTTATGGTGGAGCTTGGTTAGGATGGTGGCACAAAATTGATTGCAATCGTTAGTTTGACTCAAAGATGTTGAAAAAGATTCGCAAATTCGCAAATGTAACAAGTAGACCAAGCAAGTAGTGGTACACAGAAACACACACGCAAATAGATAAGTTGGATTATGCAAACCAAAACTGAGCCAAAATGTGGAATCCATGAAAATGCTCTTGTTGCACAATACTAGAGAGACGCTAGCACGATTGCACAATAGGCGGATACGGAGCTTGTGCACAACCTACTAGGCAAAAATGCAACGATCTCTATCCCAAGTATGCTATATGTATGGTATTTCGGTGCTATGATCCAAGATGATCGAGTATGACAATCTTAATGTAGTATGATGCTATGGTTCTTGCTTATAAGCTCTTTGCTTATCTTTCTCTTTTGCTTAAAAGCTTGATTGGCTCTTTCTCTTTTGAGCTCTTTTCTCATGCAAAACTTCACGAACCAAGATAGCAATTGTGTATGCGATGACAACTTTGTGACACACAAGTGGATCCCAAGATATGCACCACTATGGTATGGTATGTATGCTATGGAGTATGATCACTAATGTGCACAAGTCACGTTGCCGGCAATACTCGATGGCTAGTCTCGATGGGTAAGCAACGCAAAAGTAAGGCTATGTGGTTATCAATGCAATTGCGAGATATGACAAAGATGTCGTCGAGGTTACCGTCCTTGACGATGATGAGTCCTTGGCGAAGATGAGCAGTGGTAATGTTGACGTCGAACCGTACCTATGTAGCCGAAACACAATAGGACACGGGAACCACAACTCAAATTCTCAAAGACCAAAAGCAACAATGGTGGTAGCGGAAACTGGAGGTGGTATAGCGGATGATGTGGTGTAAGCCCTAGGCAAAGATGCCAAAGTTCGAAAAATTAGATGGTGTCTAAAGATGTTGTAGCCTGTCTAGGTGGATGGGGGATGTCAATAGCTTCTCAACGAGCTAAAGAACGCGAAAATCGGACTCCGGATGTGGAAGTTACGGTGAAAATGGTGAAACTCGGAAAGCTGAAACTGGCCTGGGCGGTAGTACCGCTCGGGTGGGCGGTAGTACCGCTCGTGTCGGGATTTTCTGGACTGTTTCGGCTAAAATAGGGCCTGGCGGTAGTACCGTTCGCGGGACGGTAGTACCGCTTGTGTTTCTCAGCGGTAGTACAGCTTGGAGGGCGGTAGTACCGCTCTGTCGGGATTTTCTCGACTGCTCGAATCGTTGCGCGATTTTGGGGCGGAAATGGATGATTTCGGGGTCAAAATTCGATGGATTTTGTGGATGGAAAGAGGTGAAACTTGGGGGAATGCTAGATCCACTTGAAACCAAGCAAATCCATGGATCAAAATCAACAAAACATCATCAAACCAACAAATCAAAAAAAAATTGGGGCTATTTTTGGTGGGGATTTTCGGATTTAGGACGAAAATAACAAAATCAAGCTAGAAAACACGGGGTAGGGGCTCCAAAAACGTGGTCAACGTGGCTCATGATACCAAGATGATGTAGGGCTGAACCCTATGTGGACGATCTTTCATGTTTGGAGTGGATCCTATGGGGAATCACGAAGAACACGCGGAAACACAAAGGGGAAACACGGGGAAAACGAGAGAGAATCACTAAACCGACATAGAATCAATCACACGAGTGCTAGATCACCGAACACAAAGAGATACACGAGATCCAAAGTCAACAAAGGTAAGGATACAAAGGAACCGATCTTCTCCGTGAGGAGGTCTTGGGGGTCTTCCCTAGAAAGGGGTCTTGAATCCACTTGGGGGATCTTCTCCGAAGAGGTCGTGAGCTCCGAGGAGAAGTAACCAAGTGGATGAGCAAGGCTCTCACACAAATATGAGCTAAACCAATGCTAACCCTAAAAAGGATGAGGGGACGGTCTATTTATAGTCTAGGTCCTTGAAGGGGTAAGTTGGGGCGAAACAAGTACATGGGCCTCGGCCCGGAACGCTGCACGCAGGCAGGGCGGTAGTACCGCTTGAGGTGCTTCAGCGGTAGTACCGCTTGGAGGGGCGGTAGTACCGCTCTGGCGCCGTTCGATTCCTGGAGTTTGTCGGGTTCGGCGGAAGTAGGACGGATGTCAAGCAGTAGTGTCGCTTGGCTCGGCTCAGCGGTAGTATCGCTTGGCTTGAGCGGTAGTACCGCCCATTCTGGACTCTGCAACTCCTCCTCTTGCTCTTGATGTCCGTCTTGAGCTGTAGCTTCTTCTAGGTTGGTTCCTTGGTACCTAAGCACGCAAAGCATCTCCGTTTGAGGTAGTAGCCATGTCTCAAGTGGGTCAAAGGGAAGTTCGACAAGGAGAGAGTTAACCTCGGATTGGATGGCACGTGCTCGAGCTCTTGTCATGGGTCCACTTGGAGCTTGTGTAGTCGAAGTAGTGCCCATGGGGATGATCGAAGGATGCTCCGCATCAGACTGGGCATCCCGGTTACCAGCCATTTTTCTCGTGAATGAGGAGCGGAGTCCACTCATCTTGAGAATTACCCACCTAGCACGGAAGATACTGACAACCCCTAGTCGCTACATGAGTGATTCGGGCATACAAAACAGATTATTATTTGAAGGTTTAGAGTTTGCCACATGCAAATTTACTTGGAATGGCAGGTAAATACCGCATATAGGTAGGTATGATGGACACTCATGGCAAAAACTGGGTTTAAGGATATTTGGAAGCACAAGTAGTATCTCTACTTGGTGCAAGGAATTTGGCTAGCATTATGGGGAAAGGCAAGCTCAACATGTTTGAATGATCCATGACAATATACTTTAGCTGATATGTGAGAAAACATAACCCATTATGTTGTCTTCCTTGTCCAACATCAACTCTTTAGCATGTCATATTTAATGAGTGCTCACAATTATAGAAGATGTCTAAGATAGTATATTTATATGTGAAATCTCTCTGCCTTCAATATTCTTTCATGAATTGTTCAAATGACCAATACAATGCTTTTTTAACCTTTAACAAATTTACAACCTCTACTTCTTAGATGTGAAGTCATTACTCCCCATGGCATAAGCAAATAAGACATATATAATTTCAGATTTATGACATTCAACTCATTCAACCATTTACTCACAGGATATAAGTGAAGCACATGAGTAAATGAAAAACTACTCCAAAAAGATATAAGTGAAGATCAATGAGTAGCTAAATAATTGTGTAACTATGTGAAGACTCTCTCTCATTTAAGAATTTCAGATCTTGGTACTTTATTCAAACAGCAAGCAAAGCAATATAAAATTACATTGCAAGGATAACACAACTCATGTGAAGAAGCAAAAACTTAGGCTCAACCGATACTAACCGATAGTTGTTGAAGAAGAAAGTTGGGATGCCTAATGGGGCATCCCCAAGCTTAGATGCTTGAGACTTCTTGAAATATTATCTTGGGGTGCCTTAGGCATCCCCAATCTTGAACTTTTGTGTCTCCTTAATTCCTCTCATATCATGGTTTCTCTTTTTATCAAAAGCTTCATCCACACCAAACTCAACAAGAACTTGTGAGATAGGTTAGTATAAACCAATGCAAAACCTTATCATTTTATACTGTAAAAAATCACTAAAATTATTATTCAACATTTCATACTAAATGCCTCTGTATATTTAACACTCCTATCCTCAAATAGAATCATTAAACAAGCAAACATATGCAAACAATGCAACCATAACAGCAATCTGCCAAAACAGTATAGTCTGTAAAGAATGCAAGATTCATCATACTTACCTAACTCCAAAAATTATGAGAAAAATACTACGCTGTAGAAGATTTATCAGAGCTCAATATGAAGAAAGTTTCAACATTATATCATTCTCTGACTTTTTTAGGGAATTTTCGCAACAGCGGTAAACTTTCTGTTTTCAAACAGCAACATGTATACTAGCAAAATAAGCATGGTAAAGGCTATCCTTGACATTTTTATTGAAAATATAGATGCAAAACATTTATTCTAAATAAAATCAAGCAAATACTAACAAAAAAAAATGACGCTCCAAGCAAAACACATATCATGTGGTGAATAAAAATATAGCTCCAAGTAAAGTTACCGATTAACGAAGACGAAAAAGGGAATGCCTTCCGGGGCATCCCCAAGCGTAGGCTCTTGGTTGTACTTGAATATTAACTTGGGGTGCCTTGGGAATCCCCAAGATTAGTCTCTTGCCACTCCTTATTCCATAGTCCATCGAATCTTTACCCAAAACTTGAAAACTCCACAACACAAAACTCAACAGAAAACTCGTAAGCTCCATTAGTATAAGAAAATAAAAGCACCACTTAGGTACTGTAATGAACTCATTATAAATTCATATTGGTGTAATATCTACTGTATTCCAACTTCTCTATGGTTCATACCCTCCGATACTACTCATAGATTCATCAAAATAAGCAAACAACACATAGAAAACAGAATCTGTCAAAAACAGAATAGTCTGTAGTAATCTGTGTCAAACGTATACTTCTGGAACTCCAAAAATCCTACAAAATTAGGAAGTCCTAAGAAATTTGTGTACCAATCCAGAGCAAAAAGAATCAGATCAAAAACACGTTTCTGTGAATTATCAAAGTTAATTTACTGGGTGCAAAAGTTTCTGATTTTCAGCAGGATCAACACAACTATCACCGTAAGCTATCCTAAAGGTCTTACTTGGCACTTTATTGAAACAAAAGCTATAAAACATGATTACTACAGTAGCATAATAATGTGGACATACAAAAACAGTAAGGATAAATATTGGGTTGTCTCCCAACAAGCGCTTTTCTTTAATGCATTTCTAGCTAGGCATGATGATGACAATGATGCTCACATAAAAGATAAGAATTGAAACATAACGGGAGCATCATGAAGCATATGACTAGCACATTTAAGCCTAACCCACTTCCTATGCATAGGGATTTTGTGAGCAAACAACTTATGGGAACAATAATCAACTAGCATAGGAAGGCAAAACAAGCATAACTTCAAGATTTTCAACACATAGAGAGGAAACTTGATATTATTGCAATTCCTACAAACATATGTTCCTCCCTCATAATAATTTTCAGTAGCATCATGAATGAATTCAACAATATAACCAGCACCTAAATCATTCTTTTCATGATCTACAAGCATAGAAAATTTACTACTCTCCACATAAGCAAAATCCTTCTCATTCGGAATAGTGGGAGTATCATAAGAGACTTGAATACTATAGATTGTTTCCACATTAAAAGAGTAATGTTCAGAAAAAGGGTAATCATAATCATAACAAGTTTTATAAATATAATCATCACTACTTTTTATAGCATAAGTTACATCACAATAATCATCATAAGTAGCAACTTCGTTCTCATCATAATCGATTGAAACCTCTTCCAAGATAGTGGAATCATCACTAAATAAAGTTGACACTCTTCCAAATCCACTTTCATATTCATCACAATAAGATTCAACATCTTCAAAAATAGTGGGATCACTACTTCCTAAAGTTGACACTCTTCCAAACCCACTTTCATCAATATAATCATCATAGGTAAGAGGCATGCTATCATCATAACAACTTTGCATATCAAAACTTGGGATGCTAAAAATATCATCTTCATTAAACATAGAATCCCCAAGCTTGGGAAAAACATTAATTTCAGCAAATATATTCTCAAATATTTCATCCTCATCAAACATAGCTTCCCCAAGCTTGGGCCTTTTCATATCATAAGCATAATCACTCTCATCATTAATAGTATGGATAGCACCAATAGTATAGCAATTATCATCATCACAATGAGTATGGAGAGATACCTTTCTACATTTGTTGCTCTTTCCTTTCTTTTTCTTCTTCACATTATGTGTGGTTTCAACCTTCTTCTTTGAGCTCCTTATTGATGAGATTGGTTGAATAGAAAGCTCGTCCTCGTTACCTGATTCATCATAAGAAATAATAGGAGGATATTGGGAAGTATCTTCCCTTTCATTAGTGTTCTCTTCATCTTCTATTTGCTTCCTTTTCTTTATGTAATTGGTAATATAAGGATTTTCAATGCAATTCACCGCACAATACATATAAATCTCCTCTAGATCAATATCAAGGAAATGCTCAAGGTTAAATTCTGGAATATGCTTAGTTGCACGTTTCAATTCTTCATAACCCAAATGCAAACTAAGTTAATTATGATGTGCAAGGGAAATCAATTTATCACAATTTTTGGAGACGATTCGATCATGAAACAATTTGCATCGGAGATTTAAATGACCACGTTCATTGCAAAGTTCACAAGTATGGCGGAGAAATTTTAAATTTTCAGCACTAACATTAAGCCTTTCTTGCAACCCTTTAGTTTCTAAATACTTATGCCTCTTGCAATATCTATTTTCCCCATTTGGTGTGTACTTGCAAACCCAATCTACTCCACAAAAATCGACATGCTTATAAGAGATATTTTCATCATAACTAGTGCAATCATCATTAGTACTATGGATATTCAAAGAGTTCATACTAACAATATTGCAATCATGCTCATCATTCAAAGATTTAGTACCAAGCATTTTAATGCATTCTTCTTCTAGCACTTGAGCACAATTTTCCTTTTCATCATACTCACAAAAGATATTAAAAAGACGAAGCGTATGAGACAAACTCAACTCCATTTTTTTGTAGTTTTGTTTTATAAACTAAACTAGTGATAAAACAAGAAACTAAAAGGCTCGATTGCAAGATCTAAAGATATACCTTCAAGCACTCACCTCCCCGGCAACCACGCCGGAAAAGAGCTTGACGTCTACTACGCAACCTTCTTCTTGTAGACGTTGTTGGACCTCCAAGTGCAGAGGTTTGTAGGACAGTAGCAAATTTACCTCAAGTGGATGACCTAGGGTTTATCAATCCGTGGGAGGCATAGGATGAAGATGGTCTCTCTCAAGCAACCCTGCAACCAAATAACAAAGAGTGTCTTGTGTCCCCAACACACCCAATACAATGGTAAATTGTATAGGTGCACTAGTTCGGCGAAGAGATGGTGATACAAGTGCAATATGGATGTTAGATAAAGGTTTTTGTAATCTGAAAATATAAAAACAGCAAGGTAACTAATGATAAAAGTGAGCACAAACGGTATTGCAATGCTAGGAAACAAGGCCTAGGGTTCATACTTTCACTAGTGCAAGTTCTCTCAACAATAATAACATAATTGGATCATATAACTATCCCTCAACATGCAACAAAGAGTCACTCCAAAGTCACTAATAGAGGAGAACAAACGAAGAGATTATGGTAGGGTACGAAACCACCTCAAAGTTATCCTTTCTATTCTATCTATTCAAGAGTCCGTAGTAAAATAACATGAAGCTATTATTTTCGTTTAATCTATCATAGAGTTCATACTAGAATAACACCTTAAGACACAAATCAACCAAAACCCTAATGTCACCTAGATACTCCATTGTCACCTCAAGTATCCGTGGGCATGATTATACGATATGCATCACACAATCTCAGATTCATCTATTCAACCAACACAAAGTACTTCAAAGAGTGCCCCAAAGTTTCTACCGGAGAGTAAAGACGAAAACGTGTGCCAACCCCTATGCATAGGTTCATGGGCGGAACCCGCAAGTTGATCACCAAAACATACATCAAGTGGATCACGTGAATATCCCATTGTCACCACAGATAAGCACGGCAAGACATACATCAATTGTTCTCAAATCCTTAAAGACTCAATCCGACAAGATAAATTCAAAGGGAAAACTCAATCCATTAAAAGAGAGTAGAGGGGGAGAAACATCATAAGATCCAACTATAATAGCAAAGCTCGCCATATATCAAGATCGTGTGAAGTCAAGAACAAGAGAGATGATCAAACACATAGCTATTGGTACATACCCTCAGCCCCAAGGGTGAACTACTCCCTCCTCGTCATGGATAGCACTGGGATGACGAAGATGGCCACCGGTGATGGGTTCCCCCTCCGGCAGGGTGCCAAAACAGGCTTCCGAGAGGTTTTTGGTGGCTATAGAGGCTTGCGGTGGCAGAACTCCCGATCTATCTTGTTGTTCGATGGTTTTAGGGTATATAGGAATATATAGGTGAAAGAAGTTGGTTGGGGGAGCCACGAGGGGCCCACGAGGGTGGAGGGCGCGCTCAGGGGGCGGGCGCGCCCCCTATCTCGTGGCCTCCTCGAAGCTTCCCTAGCTTGCACTCCAAGTTCCCTGGATTGCTTCTGTTCCAAAAGTAACTTTCCCGAAGGTTTAATTTAGTTTGGACTCCGTTTGATATTCCTTTTCTTCGAAACACTGAAATAGGCAAGAAAACATCAATATGGGCTGGGCCTCCGGCTAATAGGTTAGTCCCAAAAATAATATAATAAAGCCCATAAACATTCAAAACAGATAATAAAATAGCATGAATGCTTCATAAATTATAGATACGTTGGAGACGTATCAATCCACCAGTCTGCTTCCACAGAGGCTCATGAAGATGAACAAGTTCCAGCTATTGACCCCAATGCAGCTGAAAACATTGGTCATGAAGACGATGTTGTTGATGATGAAGTCCTTCCTCAGCTTGAGCACCAGTTAGTATCATCGCCTGCTCCAACGAGCAACGGATACATAAGCATTGGTCGTCCATTGACACCAATTGCTCAAGATGATTCCTGGGCTGAGCGTCCACAAGAAGAAACCCCTGTTCACGATGAGACACCCCATACTCCACGAGCACAAGTTACCAATCCGGTACTTAATGATGACAACTACATGGAGACCACTCCATCTCCAAAGGCGTCGCCCGTGTTTCAACGGCTTCACACATGTCTCAGGCCATCTTTCTCCATGTCCACCATCCCAAAAGAAAATTCACAACAATCTAGCTCAGTGGCACGTCAAGTGTTCCCTAAAGAGAATCCTTCTGTGACGGTTCCAGCGTCTGAAGCTAAAGCTGCTGAAGACATTCCGGCTGCATCAGCCGAAGAAGAAGAAAGAAGAGAAGAAAGAGTTGCCTCACCCCCTTCCACAAACCAAGTCATTCTCGAGGAGAATGTGATTGTTCCAGACCCTCCTGTTCTGCAACTAACGGAGGTTGAAAACACTAAGGCTGCCACAAACACTGCTTCTAACACCAATGACGTTGTCATGGCCGAAGACAATGTGGAGCCTGAAGCTAATGTGGTGCCTGAAGCCACTATGAATGCTGAAGCCCCTGTACCACCACTAAGGCCTCACACAATTGAACATGCCTACGATCATGGCCAGCTTGTCACAGTGAGATGGCCCATTTTGGTCCTCCCACAGCTCCCGGACCACAATATGATTATCATGTCGAGCAGCGACCACAAGTTCAGAAGCCAAAGCCTAGGCTACCAAGGCTTCCAGGTGCTGCTACAGCGCCAGGATCTTTCAGTGTCACCAGCTTCAGAGCACACAATACCTTGTTTGACAGTGCCAAGAACCCATACTCGAAGCCAAAGATCTCTTCCGATCGCTTTTGGAGCCATCAACAGAGTAGCTACTACTCCTGTATCCTCTACAATCAAGAGAGAAATTTTCCTCACATGCGTCTTGATTGTGAAGCTGTTGCTGGGCTGCCCTTCATTGAAGAAGCACTGGACTACTTTTGGGATGCTGGTCTTCTGCAATTTGTCACTGTCAAAGAGCACTAGAATGAAGAGCTTCTACTGCAGTTCTATGCTACTCTTCACATTCGTAGCTTCAACAGGCATCCGAAGACATGGATACCTCAAGTGGATGACAGGAGATGTGCACCATGAAGCCAAAGCTCAAGACATCATCGAGCTTACCTCCCTGCCCACTCCAGGTTAATTGTATGAGCCTGGTTGTCAGCGTCACAGAGAAGAACTGCAGAGTATCTTTCAAAGGCCTGAACCCAATATGAGTCAGATGCTCAGCATGATGAAACCATTGCCTCACGATGCAGAATATCCCAAGGAATTCTTTGTCAAGGACCTTGAGTACTTGCCCTGCATAGTCTATCATATACTGACGCGTACTCTATGGCCAATCAAGGGACATTCTTCCGAAGCCAAACTTGAAGCAGCCATGAAGACTTTGATATTTTATATAGTCAATGGCATCAGATTCAACTCCCAGGATTTTTTCATCAGACAACTTGCTGCATCTGGGATCGATCTATTTCGCCTGAAGTGTTATGCTCCATGGGTGATGTGCCTGATCAAACTCCATTCTTCTGTCGACTATCAGCCTTCAGCACGCAACCATATTGTCTTTTTGCCTGAGGTTGATCTGTCCGTTGAAGCCATCTACTCCGAGCCTGCCAAGGAGCCTCTATATCTTCATTATGTTGATCATCAAAGCTTCACACAACCAATAGAAGGAATTCATGTCCCCAATGCTGCAAATCCTGCTTATCCTCTGGCTGGCAATGTGCGTATGCCTCATCGTGCCAATACTGAATCCACTGCTAGTACAATTTCCCAAAGGCCTCGGAAGTGTTCTCGTGTACTCAATGACCAAGAGCTTCTTGTGGCGTTACATCAGAAGCAGGACAAGCACCATGACTGGCTAAAGCATCATGCAGAGTCTCTTGGTGGATGTCAATCACATTCAAAACCTGACCACCAAGAACTCATTTGTTGCCCATGAAACATCTCGGCGGTCCTGGAAGAGCCTCACCCTACTTTGTTCTAAAGACGATCTTCACGAAGATGGCTTCACTGAGAGCTTCATGTTTGATTCTAGGCCTCCACAAAATGCAAGCTGGCGCCGCACTCCTCACTAGAACATTCTGAATATTCATCTTCGGCTGCAACTGTTGTTGCGAATGTCGTCGATGAAGAAGACGACGCCACTTCACCAACCATGGCTACATTGCATCTTGACACTGCATCACGCCCTTTCGCACCACCAAACTCCAACGTCGACCCTGCTCCTGCATCTGCTCCTTCTGGGAACGAGTAGGTGCTCTATGTCTTCACACCTTTTTGGTCATTACTGACAAAAGGGGGAGAAGCATATGAGTTGATAGTCTTCAAGCGGGTCCTTATGGGTGGTTGCATTATTTTGCCAAGTTTTTACAATTATCGTCTTTTGATACATTTGGTTCTTTGAGTTGTAACACTTAAACTCGATGGTCATCTGCTACTTTTTCTGCTACTCTATGATGCGATGATAAATTCTGCATGAAGTCATTCTGCAGACGTCCATTTTCCATTGTGCATACCATTATCTTCATTATCTTCATATATGCAAAATGCATTGTCTTCACACTTTGAAGATGGCCACCACAAAGCAAAACCTTCCATGTGCATTTGCATTCAAAAGCAAATCATTTATATGTACATCTTCAGGGGAGCCTCGTCATGTGTATGAAGACAATACTCACAACAATGAACTTTCACATACTTTTATCCCCGTTAAAAACTTCAACCCGTTTGTCATCAATCACCAAAAAGGGGGAGATTGTAAGTGCATCTAGTGCCACCCCTAGTTGGTTTTGGAGTATTGACGACAAACTTGGTTGATGGACTAATGTATTTGTGTGAATTGCGGGATAACACAGGTAGTAGTCCCATATTGATTCGGTTTACCTACCAGAGACGACCCCTAAAAATGTGTGAAGACATTGAGACGATGGTGGTCTATGAACGTATTCACATTGAAGACAATGACATGAGAAGACATCGCATGAAGACGATGGAGTGCGAAGACATAGTTGTTTTGTAGTTTCCTTATCTTCTTTGTTGAGTCATAGGAACCACCGTACTGTTAAGTGGGGTCCAAGTGAACAAAGTCATAGTGACTGAGGTGATGCTCAACCAAATCCTATGTCTTCGAGCGAAGACAATGAGAGAAAATCTTATCCAGAGCTGGATGAGTCAGCTTTACTTGTAGCCCAAGTCAAGCCACGACGTGTGTTTGAAATCTGACCGTTGGACACGTGTCAGTTCCTTAGTGACCCAGGGTCATTTTGGACAAATCAGGTCGGGTTGCCCCATTGGCTATAAATAGCCCACCCCCTACACCATAAATTGGTGGCTGCTTAGAGTTAGTGCACGGCTTTTGTCGTTTGAGAGCAAACCACCTCTGAAGCCTTTGAGAGAGTAATCCTTGCGAGGACAAAGCCCAAAACACCCAGAGCCAAAGAGTGTTAGGCATCACTGAAGTCTTTCTATCCGCATGATCTGAAGAATTATTACACTTGAGGACTGTGAATCCTCTAGCCGGTTAGGCGCCGCGTTCTGAGCATCCAAGAGTCATTGTGGGATTGCCGGTGAATGAAGTCTGTGAAGGTTTGGAAGTCTACATTGAAGACTTACCATAATGATTGGGCGAGGACTAAGTGTTCTTAGCTCAAGGGGAATAAGGTGAAGACGCGGTCTTCTGAGTTGAATCTCCGCCTCCCTAACCAGAAGTACAGTTGTCACAGCAACCGGAACTGGTCCAACAAATCCTTGTCCTCTCCGAGCAACTGGTTCTATCTTTCACCTCTCTTTACTTATAGTTTGTCTTCGTGAAGTCATTGCCCATTTGTTTGATCTGATTTACTTCACTGAGTGAAGAATATTTATTATTTGGCTTCATACTATCTTTCATCCTGATCCTTACTACCTAGCTACTGATAGTCTTCGTGCTTTCACTTCATTGCTTACTTGACTATGGCTTATCTAGTGTAGTCTACCTTTTGCTGCATATCAATAGGTTCATTTCTATTGTTTGTCTTCAAAGCACCCGTGTATTGAAGACTTACATCTTTTCAATAGCATCTACATTAACTTTATCAACTTCAATACCTATTTCAGAAATTTTATGCCCCAAGACAATACCTTCATTAACCATAAAGTGACACTTCTCCCAATTGAAGACTAGATTAGTTTCTTCACAACTCTGCAAAACTCGATCAAGGTTGCTTAAGGAATCATCAAAAGAAGTTTTGTAAACAGAGAAATCATCCATGAAAACCTCAATAATCTTTTCACAAAAGTCAGAGAATATAGCTGCCATACATCTTTGAAAGGCAGTAGGTGCATTGCATAAACCAAAAGGCATACGTCTATAAGCAAAAGTACCGAAAGGGCAAGTAAAAGTGGTCGTTTCCTGATCATCTTTTGACACAGGTATTTGAGAGGAACTAGAATAACCATCTAGAAAGTAGAAATGTGTATGTTTGGATAGTATTTCTAGCATTTGATCAATAAAAGTTCGAGGGTAATGATCTTTTCTAGTAGTTTTATTTAATTTGCAAAAATCAATTACCATTCTATAACCTGTAGCAATTCTCTGCGGAACCAATTCATTCTTATCATTAGGAACAATAGTAATACCTCCCTTCTTAGGGACACAATGAATAAGACTTACCCACTTAGTATCAGCAATAGGATAAAATATACCTTCCTCCAGAAGCTTTAGTATTTCATTTCGTACCACTTCTTTCATCTTAGGATTTAACTGTCGTTGATGATCAACAACTGGTTTAGCATCGGGCTCCAAATTAATTTTTTGCTGACATAGAGTGGGACTAATGCCCCTAAGATCATCAAGGTTATATCCAATAGCGGCACGGTGCTTCTTCAAAGGTTTCAATAATTTCTTTTCTTCATGCTCAGAAAGGTTAGCACTAATAATAACATGATATATCTTCTTTTCATCAAGATAAACATATTTCAAAGTATCAGGTAATTGTTTAAGCTCAAACACGGGATCACCCTTGGGTGGAGGAGGATCCCCAAGGATTTCAACAGGCAAATTGTGTTTCAAAACAGGCCCTTGAATAAAGAATATTTCATCCATTTCCCTTCTTTCATACATAAACATATCATTTACATGGTCTAGCAAATATTGTTCTAAAGGATCAGTAGGAGGCACGACAATAGAAGCAAGACCAATAATTTCATCCTTAGTAGGCAATTCTTTATCATGGGGTTGTCTATGAAATTTGGAGAAATTAAAATCATGAGATATATCCCCTAAACCGACAGTAACAACATCTTTCTCATAGTCTATCTTAGCATTAGCAGTGTTCAAGAAAGGTCTACCAAATACAATGGGACAAAAATCATCTTGTGGGGAACTAAGAACAAGAAAATCAGTAGGGTATTTTATTTTCCCACACAAGACTTCAACATCTCCAATAATCCCAATTGGCGAAATTGTATCTCTATTGGCAAGCTTAATAGTTCCCGGTGGAAACAACACCTATGGGATCACAAGAATCCATACTACGGTTGCGGGGCGCAGGGTCGTGAGAAGAGTGGGATCAGCAGTCAGCACAGGTACATGGTTCATTTACCCAGGTTCGGGCAACAAGGATGCGTAATACCCTAGTCCTACTTTGATGTGTATATCAGTGTTCTTGGAGTTCTTGGGCTAGCTATGATGAGTGTAACTTGTCCAAGGGTCCGAATCCTTCTCCTGGATGCCTCGGGCCTCCTTTTACAGTCAAGGGGATCACCACAGTGGCACACAGGAGGTGGCATCGGTGTACTGTGGCTAAGCTTATCACTCAGCCATTACGGGACAAGACACATTTAATGCACCCCTTAGGTGTCCCCCTTACTTTACCGCCGCCTCGCCCTGTTTCGACATGCGCCCGGGCCAGTGAGGCAGTCAGTGCCATGTAGGCTGGTAGGCTGCTTAGTTGGCGCGGTGGTAGGGCCTTCATGAAGATTTGCATGCCACCATGTAGGCATGCGCTGAGTTGGGTTGGAAACCTCACGTCGACACGCAGGTGCCTGCCTAGCTGGTGGGCTGGCAGCTGCATGGGAGTGGTGGTGGAAACTTGGCGGGCGTGGGCCTGGCTGTGGCTCACAGATGTCCTCCGCAAGGGCCTTGCCGGGGCCCCGGCAAGGGTCTTGCCGTGGCGTTGTGGTCGTCCCTGGCAAGGATCTTGCTGGGAGTCTTACGCGTATGCTCAGCAAAGATCTCGCTGAGGTTCGTCGTCTTCTGATCCTCATGTGATTTGGAGTGCTTCTTGTCTTCACAAAGATCTGCATGCCATCATGGAGGCGCCTCCCGAGCCTTGGTCCCAACGTGGTTGGTGGAGTTGGAAAACCTGGGGCTCAAGGGTGGCGCGCTCTGCTGGCATTGGGCAAGTCGCCCCGGCAAGGATCTTGCCGTGGCTGCGAAGGCTGCCCCGGCAAGGGTCTTGCTAGGGAGTCCACCTCGCCCTCTTGCTCTTTGTGTCTCTGTCTTGGCGTCACTTTGACCATCTTGCGGCTTTGGCTCCTCCCTCTGCCCTGCTAAGCGTGGCCGTGGGCGCGGCTCTGACTGCCCGTGCACAAGTAAGGGGTACAAAGGAGCACCCCTACTTTAGTACACTGACAGGAGTCCCCGGGCCTGGGCCACACATAAGCGCAATGCGTTGTTGGGCTAGGCCCAAAATGGTGCGCGAGCAGGCGGGGCCGTTTTTACTGCAATAACTTTTTTGTTGTCCGCTGCGTTTCCCCATGACCCACGTTGAATGCGTGACGTGGGGGTCGTGCGTGACGTGGGGGGCATGCGTGGGGTGGTTGCTGCAGGCATGCATCACGTCGAAATAAATGGGAAAGAGGCGGCCCGCGTCTTCCCCATAAAAAGGAATAACCGCGAGTGAGGGGGTCCTGGATTAGGGGGTCCTCGGACAGCCGGACTATGTACTTGTGCCGGACTATTGAACTATGAAGATACAAGATTGAAGACTTCCCGTGTCTTGGTGGGACTCTCCTTTGCGTGGAAGGCAAGCTTGGCAATTCATATATGTAGATTTCCTGCTCTATAACCGACCCTGTGTAACCCTATCCCCCTCCGCTGTCTATATAAACCGGAGGCTTTAGTCCATAGGACCAGAACAATCATAATCATAGGCTAGCTTCTAGGGTTTAGCCTCTACGATCTCGTGGTAGATCAACTCTTGTAATACTCATATCATCAAGATCAATCAAGCAGGAAGTAGGGTATTACCTCCATAGAGAGGGCCCGAACCTGGGTAAACATTGTGTCCCCCGCCTCCTGTTACCATTAGCTTTAGACGCACAGTTCGGGACCCCCTACCCAAGATCCGCCGGTTTTGACACCGACATTGGTGCTTTCATTGAGAGTTCCACTGTGACACCGAAAAAGGTTTGATGGCTCGCCTTGTTATCAAGGACAACATCACCTCTGGGCGAGCCCTGGCTTTAGTCCAAACCTTCTGACTAGGCGGCTTCCTCATGGCCGCCCGTTCAGCCGCCGCGCCAACGATGACTTCTCGGGTCATCAAAAACAGCCTCCATGTCAGCTCGGAATACACCAAGCAGATGGATCCAATGGAGCTCTCGTACTTGCACGAGCTCTTGGATCGCATCGCCGCCTTGGGACTCACTACGGACTATGATCGGATTGGGCTTAAACCCGATCAAAGAGAGATTAACTCTCCGCCGGTCACCCATCAGATAGCTGTGGTGGAGGAGCAATGTTGTGGTTCTTCCTCTATCTTGAGGATGAACTATGTCCGGATTCCCGAGCTCTCCGAGCCGACTACCCATCTGCGGGAGGACATGACCCAAGCTCCGAACTTAGAATCGGACAGCAGGCCAGAAAAATTGGGCAACATCCCGGAACCCGAACTACCAAGTTCGGAAGCTCCTCTACCCCTGGGTCTTAGATTGGGTCAGGGTACGGACTTAAATCCACCCACCCACCCAGACACAAGCGATCTTTCCCACATTAGACGACAATCCCAAGAGACAGTACATCACTTTTGGGCCAGATTCCTCCTTGTAATGAGCAAGGTCAAGGACTGTCGCGAGGAAGATGCAATCTCATTCTTTTGCGAAAAATGCACGGACAAAAGAATCATCAACGCCATAAGTCGCCATGATATACTACACTTTGCTGACTTGGCGGCCATAGTACACAAGTACTACGCGATGGAAAGCGCCTGGAAAACCCAAGCAACATTCTGGGATCCTCCGACTCTCACCAAACCCCTCGTCCGAACTAAAAGGGTGCACTCTCATAAGTCACCTGATCCAACTACAAAGAAACCAAAGCCCACTACAGGGCGTGGAACCGTATTGCAGGGATGGCTCAATTGGCCATGCAAAATTCACACCACACCGGATACTATACCAACACACAACCTTAGAGCATGTTGGATACTTCGGCAGGTGGCCAAGAGCGGCGAGGACCTCCTCGTTAACGATATCACAGAGCATCATCCCGCAGAAAACAACAATACAATATTGACAGTCTTCAAGACTTTCACCTCAAATAACATGTGCAAGATAGCACTCCGCAGCCTCGCCGAAGTCTGCCACGTTGCAACAATAAATCCATGGAACGACACAGCCATAACCTTCAACGCTAGTGACGAACCTCAATTCCGAACAGTTCGAGCACCAGCCGCTTTGGTCCTTAGCCCAATTGTGGACGGCTTCCGGCTTACTAAAGTGCTCATGGATGGTGGCAGCGGATTAAACCTCATCTACGAGGAAACTCTCAACAAAATGGAAATACACAAGAGCCGCATTGAGCAAAGTAGCATGACATTCAGAGGAATTATCCATAGTCGGGAGGCATGATGTGCGGGAAATATCACACTCGATGTGGTATTTGGCACGCCGGAGAATTACAGGTCCGAAGAAATAACATTCCAAGTGGCCCTGTTCAGTAGCGGATACCATGCCCTTTTAGGGCGGGATGCATTTGCGAGCTTCTAAGCTATACCCCATTACGGGTACATGAAGCTCAAGATGGCCGGGCCCAATGTGATGTAGGGTGGAACCCTATGTGGATGATCTTTCACGTTTGGAGTGGATCCTATGGGGGAATCACGAAGAACGCACGGAATAACACGAGGAAAACACGGGGATGAACGAGAGAAACACTCAACCGACAAGAGATCAATCACACAAGTGCTAGATCACCGAATGCAAAGAGATAAATATGATCCACAATCAACAAAGGTAAGGATACAAAGGAACCGTTCTTCTCCGTGAGGAGGCCTTCAAATCCACGAGGGGATCTTCCCACGAGGGGGTCTTTAATCCGATAGGATCTTCTCCGAGGAGGCCGTGGTCTCTCACGAGGAGGAGATCCGGTGGATGAGCGAAGCTCTATCTCTAACTTGAGCTAAATCAATGCTAACCGTAACTAGGAAGAGGTGGAGGAGTATATATAGTCATGGGTGAATGAAAGGGTAAGTGGCGTCGGCCCAACACACAGGTGAATGCACAGGCGTCGGACGTCCGGAGGACGTCGGTCGCCCGGAGCTTTAGGACGGTCCGGACGTCCGGAGATGTCAGACATCCGTAGTTTCGGCTCGGGTACTGGTCGTTCGGTCGTCCGGTGGCTTCGGTCGTCCGTGGCCCTGGGAGTCATCGGACGTCCGGTGTCTGGCGGTCGTCCGGGCGCTGTAGGTTGCCTTGGCTGTGGTCGGTCTGGCTGGTGGAGTCTCCAGGCATCGGACATCCGGAGATCGTCAGTCGTCCGGAGGCTGTCGGACGTCCGAGCGCTGTAGCTTCCCAGCATCTCTTCCTCTTGCTCCTCGCGCTTGGTGTCCTCGCCGTCTTGTCCAATGCTCGTAGCTATTCCATGGCCTTCCTCTTGGTTGCTGGACATGCATGTCACACACGTTTGAGGTAGTAGCCATGTCTCACATGTGGAAAGTGATGATTCAGAAAGGAGCGAGTTCACCTTGTGTCCAATGGCGCATAGTTCGAGGTCTCGTCATAAGTCCACTTGGGGTTTGGAGAGTAGTCGGAGTGTACATGGGGATGAACGTGGGATGCTCCGCATCATCTCCCCCCCCCTTGGGAAAGATCCGACCTCGGATCGTGATCCTCATCACCATGGAAACAGTTGTCGTAGACGGACTTGTAGTTGGACAAGATGAAGACATTGCACAATCCAAGTAGTCCAAGGTGTCGCCGGAGTGATAGACATGCAAAAAGAGCAAACACAAGCAACACTCGGAAATACAATGGTTAGCGCACACAAAGTGTCCATCATGCAAGAATGAGTCCGTGCAGCAAGATTGGTCGTGACAAAGCGCATGAAGCTTATCAAGATGATCTAGAATGAGATGCAAAGCATTCATGGGAGGAAATGCAATCATTGTGCACACAAATGTGTTGTAAATATGATCAATGCAACCACGGTGCAAAATGATGTCATAGCGAGACGGTTTATCAATAGCATGAATATGGCAATGGATGCTCAATATGTGTAAGCTATCATGCAATTGATGGTCGACAATATGATCATGATGTATGAATATGCCATCAAGGAAGATCACAACAAATTTGCTAAGGAAGTGCACAAGCTCATATATCATGGATGACATGGAAATAGATGCAACAAGACAAGCATAATGTGAGTCAATCCATGCATGGGGTGCAAACTTGCGGTGAATATGATATGTCCATCGAGCATGACATGTATGAGCACAATCAACAAATGTGGAGGTGTTGGTGTACCAAAGCTCGATGTCGAGGCATGAGTGGAGTTCTGAAGGTGCATCCAATAAGTGCGAGCGCTCCTCAATGTGAAGGTCCATGTAGCCAATCTCCATGTCGCTCCTCCGTTCACGAGATGTATCATGTAGACAACAATGAAAGAGTGACCCATCCAATATGCGTATTTGAGGATGGCTCAAAGGGAAAGAGGTCACCTTTAGGAGTTTCTCAAGGATGATGGAGTCGCACATCATGTATGCCTTCACATAACCAATATGTCTCATGACGGTAATGCCTTGTGAATCCTTCAAAATGAAATAACATGATAAACACTTGGAAAAACAAATGAGGTTAGTAGAAGTGCAAAACCTATCATTCGTGTGGTAGGATACCCAACAAGTGTATGCATCATGCTCATCATAAGAAATGACAAGGGAGTATTGCATAGTATGGAGGCATATGATGCAATAACAACCAAATACAATAAGCTCAATCAAACAAGCATGCATCACAAGTAAGGTGTCAAAGTCTCTAGGATCAATAAGTATAGTATGGCTGCACTCAATACAAGTGGATATGAAAGAGGCAACTAATGGAGACAAGAGACAATGATCAAGATATATCATGTGTGAGGCATGAACATATATGTCATCAACCCAAGAAAGCAACTAAGAGTGGAACATGGGTGATGAAACATAGCAAGCAATCATAGCAATCAAGTCAAGCATGCTAGTCGTGCGAAGATGCAACATACTAGAAGGAATCATGGCAAGCATGTCATGTGTGCAAATAGTGGGCATGAATAATTCACATGTCATAGCACAATCATGAAAACAAGATATGAGGAAAGTAGGTTCATGGTGTTGGCAAGAAGTCCTATGTAAATAGTAATGTAACATCATGACTCTCCCAACACAAGAATCATAATGGCAATAGCAACAAGGATCTCCACCAAGCATGCAAATACACATAGAAGTATCATAATGGTGAATCATGGGTAGATGCAAGCAAGGGTCACAATTGCATGGCAAAGGCATAGAAGCACGAATAACATGCAAAGTGAACACGGGAAAATGAGCATAATGTGACAAGTGGTAAATAGCCCATAGCCGTGTGAGAGCCAAGTAGAAGAGATGCGCGTAGTCCTTGCGCGAAGGGAACGGTGGTAAGGATAGTCCACGGGATCCCAAGTCATCGTTGCTCTCAAGAGCTCGTTTCGTCAACTCATGGGATTGTGAGGTTGACGAGTGTTCATAAGTACCTACACAAAACAAAGACAAAGAGAAAATTGTGTGTGCATGGTATATGTACACATCATCCATCATGATGCGCACATGCATGTGTCGGTTAGCACAAAATAGCCAATGCTCAAATAAATGCGATGCGTGATATAGAAACATGTCATCCATCATGATAGGTTTGTTATTATGTATGACATAATGGAGACTCAAAGGATGTAATGCATCATGAGAAATATCTAGAGCATTGTTATTCATGGAATGCATATGGTGCACACAATTATGGGAATCATGCAAAGTATGAAATGCATCAAAATCTCCTAATATGTATGAGGAAACTATGGGGGTCTCCTCATGAGCATGAGTAGCAACATCACATGGAGAACATTGACAACATCCAAAACAATGCATATTTGGAACAATGTGATCATGGCATGGGATAGTAGATGAATTGCGCAAATCATGTAAAGTAAGCATGGCAATATCATCACAAGAGAAGCAAAAGACAATGACCATCATCTCGTCATCTATGCCATAAGTGCAAATAGGATTTATTTTAATGGGGCATGCATAGTTACTATGTTGAGATTGTAATGATGCAATATGGGAGATCTCACTCATAGCATATGACAAGTTCAATGGGTTGTCAAAAATGAAGTTACCAATAGAATTTTCACATGATATCCTATGGAGCATAGCATCACAACCAGGAAACTAAACATGCTCAACATCATATTCATCATAAATAGGTAAGTCAAGGCATGAAGAAGTCTCACTAGCATGAAGCATGGTAATAGGTGGGTCAACATCATGGGAGCAATCGATGTCAAGAGAGTCCACTAGTGGGACAAGAGAAGCACCATCACCTATGTTACCTTTGGAGCGTCGCTCATGTGTTGTAGGTGATGTGTTGAAGATCATCTTGTTGTCATCTTCATCTTGATGGAACCATGTGGGGGGTGCATCATTATCCACCATGGCCATCGGTTTTTCCATTGGAGGGATGGACTCGTCGCGTATAGGCATGTCGTCATGTAGGAGACCTAGCACCAAAGAAGAAAACACACTAGGAGTAGAGGTTAAGTCGTTAGAAATCATAGTGGCCTCACATGCCATGTCAACTACCTCACTCTCTAAGTGTTGTGGCTCACTCACTCCCTCAAGGATGCTCTCACTCATATGGTTGGTGGAGTCACTCAAATGGCGCTCAACCTCACATAGGATGTGTGGCATGCTCTCATGTGTGGGGCTAGTGGTGGTCACACTCATCCTCTCATAGGAAATGCTCTCAATGTCACGTATGGTGGAGTCACTCATGTCACTCATGTGGTGGTGGCTCTCCTCACATGGCACTTGGGGAATCTCTTCATATGTGGGTGTCGGAGAGATGTTGGTGCAAATGTCTCCATGCGCGGTCGCGTAGCTTGACTCGGAGTATGAGTCCAATATGGGCGCCGTCTTCATGTTGTTGAAGAGGTTCGCGCTCGTCGCCGTAGTCGAAGGGGATGGCCCTTGCTCGACCGTCTTGTCACCGTCTTGGTGTTGGAGGCCCGTATGAGGTGGCACCTCGTAGCTTGTCTCCATGACCGAAGGGAATTTCCCATGCTCGGCCATCTTCCTTGGGGGGCTTCCGAAGATGGAAGTGTCGCCCTCGCTTGTAGTTGGTCGCCTTGGACTTGATGAAGTCGATGTAGGCATACTCGTGGGAAGTAGGCGAAGATGCCGTACGTCCAAAGGCGAAGATGCCTTGATAGCACTTGGCGAAGATGCCAAAGTGGTTGTTGTAGCCGTAGCACCGTCCTGGTGGTGGTCATCTCGCGGTCTTCTTTTGTGCTTATGAAGCTTCGACTTGGCGTGAAGTAGGGCTTGTTGGGACTTGTGCATTTGCGCTTGTGGAGCATCTTCATGATGATGATGTCGTTGTCGTGCTTGAGCTCGATGGCGTTCGTCGTCGTTGTGCACATGATTCTTGGAGGTGACTTGCCCTTCATGACGATGTTGATCACGAACGTGATGGTGGTCGCCATGTAGATGTGGACAAGGACGATTTGCACTTGCATCTTTTTCGCGCTCCGAAGACTTGTGGCTTGAATGTCGCCGCCTTGAAGATGACGAAGGGGAAGAAGACTTGATCAAGGCTCTAATCTCCTCCATCCTTGCATCTTGCTCCTCTTTATGTGCGGCAAGCTTTTTCTCGATGTGCTCTCGCAATCTTGATTGTGCGCCTTGCACTTGTCGTTGTAGATCGAGGATAGACGCTTTGGTGATGTAGTTGTTCACGCCGTCGTTGTTGTCGAGGACCGGAGAGGAAATGCCTTGCCTATCCATCACAAGACTCGAGCAAATATGAGTGGGAGAAAGAGAAGAACTTATACCAATGTACCTTGACCGATGTTGACAATGAATCAAGTTCACTCAAATGCGGACAATGAAATAGCACTATTGGTACCAATCCTTGTCGGTTCTCACACCTACACAAGTAAGGCTTATGGAGGAGCTCGGTGAGGATAGTGGCACAAAAATTTAATGCAAAATGTTAGCAAGAGTCAATAATGTTGAAAGAGATTCACAAATTCGCAAGTGCAACAAATGGACCAATAGCAATATGTGGCACACGGAAACACACACACGGATAGATAAATGGGGTCGTGCAACCAAGGAATGAGCACAAAATGTGGAATCCACGGAAAATGCTCGTGATGCACAACTCAAGAGAGACGCTAGCACGATTGCTCAATAGGCGGATACGACACTTGTGCACAACCTATAAGATGCAAGATGGATAAATTTTCTATCCCAAGTATGCTATGTATGTATGGTTCCCGGTGTTTCTCTCAAGATGATCCAAGATGATCGGATATGACAATCTTATATGCAATGTGGTATGATGCTATGGCACTTGCTTACAAGCTCTTTGCTCTTTCTCTTTTGCTTAAAAGCTTTATTTCTTTTTTTTCTCTATGGGCACTTTTGCACAATGCACAAACCAAGATAGCAATTGTGTATATGCGGGAACAAACTTGTGACACAAGATATGATACCAATATATGCACCACAATGGTATGGTATGTATGCTATGGGAAGTATGATCACTAATGTGCACAAGTAGCGTTGCCGGCAATACTCAAATGGCTAGTCTCGATAGGCAAGTAAGCAAAATGGGCTAGGGTTATCAATGCAATTTGCAAGGGGAAAATACAATGACGTCGTCGAGGTTACCGTCCTTGCGATGATGAGTGGCGGTGTTCTTGATGTAGATACCAAGATGATGGAGACTCGTCCCTAAGTAGCCGAAACACCTTAGGAAACGGAAAAACCGCGAACTCAAAATCTCAAATGACAAATGTCAAAATGGTGGTAGCGGAAATCGGTGGTGGTTTGTACTCGGCAATGCGGAGGTGGAATGATGGGCTATACACGTGTCCGAGTTGAAGTTGCCGTCCCTAAGTAGCCGAAACACCTTAGGAGACACAAGCCACAACTCAAACAAGCTCAAACAACTATTGGGTTAAGTTGGGGGTGGCGGAAGTGTATGGTGGGCACGCCTATGCGGAAGTGGTGGTGGTGGTTGATGAAGAAGCAATTGTCCCTAAGTAGCCGAAACACCTTAGGAGACTCGAATCACTACTCAAGCAACCACTTATGCTATGGCAAGCAAAATGGGTTAGGTTGCGGAAGGCTATGGTGGTTATGCGAATGATATGGTGGAAGGCCTAGGCAAAGATGCCAAAGTTCCAAACACTTGATGGAGTCAAATGATGTTTGTGGTATTTTTGTGGGAAGGGGAATGTCAATAGCTTCAAAACGAGCTAAAGAACGTCAAAATCGGAGTTCAGATGAATTAGTTATGGCCGAAACAAGAATCAGCCGAAGTCTGAAACTACAGGTTACGGACGTCTGGAAAGGTCGGATGTCCGGGGCGTCAGACGTCCGGAAAAGTCGGAAATCCGTAAATTTGGTTCGGGTTAGGGGTTCCGGTCGTCCGGAAAAGGTCGGACGTCTGGTCGTTCCAGGGGTTCCGGACGTCCGTAAAACGTCGGTCGTCCGGTGGGTCGGGGTCAACGCGAGATGCGAGTTTGGGGGCGCGATTTTGGGCGGAAAATGGAGATTTCGGGGTCAAATTTCGCGGGATTTCGTGGATGGAAGATGGGAAACTTGGGGAGATGCTAGATCCCTTGAAACCAAGCAAATCCATGGATCAAAATCAACAAAACATCATCAAACCAACAAATCACACACAAAAAAAAATTGGCGCTATTTTTGGTGGGGATTTTCGGATTTTGGGGAAGAACACAACAAAATCAAGCTAGAAAAAGAGGGGTAGGGGCTCCAAAACATGATCAACGTGGCTCATGATACCATAATGATGTAGGGTGGAACCCTATGTGGATGATCTTTCACGTTTGGAGTGGATCCTACGGGGGAATCACGAAGAACGCGCGGAATAACATGAGGAAAACACGGGGAGGAACGAGAGAAACACTCAACCGACAAGAGATCAATCATACAAGTGCTAGATCACCGAACACAAAGAGATACATATGATCCACAATCAACAAAGGTAAGGATACAAAGGAACCGTTCTTCTCTGTGAGGAGGCCTTAAAATCCACGAGGGGATCTTCCCACAAGGGGGTCTTTAATCCGATAGGATCTTCTCCGAGGAGGCCGCGGTCTCTCACGAGGAGGAGATCTGGTGGATGAGCGAAGCTCTATCTCTAACTTGAGCTAAATCAACACTAACCGTAACTAGGAGGAGGTGGAGGAGTATATATAGTCATGGGTGAATGAAATAGTAAGTGGCGTCGGCCCAACATACGGGCGAATGCACAGGCGTCGGACGTCCGGAGGACGTCGGTCGCCCGGAGCTTCAGGACGGTCCGGACGTCCGGAGATGTCAGACATCCGTAGTTTCGGCTCGGGTGCTGGTCGTTCGGTCGTCCGGTGGCTTCGTTCGTCCGTGGCCCTGGGAGTCGTCGGACGTCCGGTGTCTGGCGGTTGTCCGGGCGCTATAGGTTGCCTTGGCTGCGGTCGGTCTGGCTGGTGGAGTCTCCAGGCGTCAGACGTCCGGAGATCATCGGTCGTCCGGAGGCTGTCGGACATCCGAGCGCTGTAGCTTCCCAGCAGCTCTTCCTCTTGTTCCTCGCGCTTGGTGTCCTCGCCGTCTTGTCCAATGCTCGTAGCTGTTCCATGGCCTTCCTCTTGGTTGCTGGACATGCATAGCACACACGTTTGAGGTAGTAGCCATGTCTCACATGTGGAAAGTGATGATTCGGAAAGGGGCGAGTTCACCTTGTGTCCAATGGCGTTTGTTCGAGGTCTCGTCATATGTCCACTTGGGGTTTGGAGAGTAGTCGGAGTGTAGATGGGGATGAACGTGGGATGCTCCGCATCACAATGGAATCATCATTTTAGCCAGTGATCCGGGCATAGCACTCTGCGCCAAAAATAAAACCGCCGCCCTGGCCATTGAGGCATTATCCGAAGCCCTCGCGGCCGAAAAACTAACTGCACTGCGCTCAAAGTGGACAGGGATGACGTAATACTTGATAAACGATCCAAGTCCACCTCTTTCAAACCAGCAGGCGAAATAGTCAAATCCCAAGTCCACCCAATGGACTCAACAAAAACAGCATCCTTCGGGACACAGCTGAACCCCAGAATAGACGCCACATTGCGGGCATTCTTGCGCGAGAATTGGGACATCTTCGCATGGCACCCTTCAGACATGCTAGGTATCCCACGCAGGCTGGCCGAGCATAGGATAAACATACTGAAGGGATACAAGCCGGTCAAGCATACTCTTTGGCGCTTTTCAGAACCTAAACGACAAGCCATGGGAGAGGAGCTAGCCAAGTTACTCGACCGGATTCATTAGAGAAATAAAACACCCGGACTGGCTTTCAAACCTGTTGATGGTACCAAAGAAGGACAAATCCTGGCGCCTATGTGTCAATTTCAAGGACCTCAATAAGTCTTGCCCCAAGGATCCCTTCCCTCTCCCCTGCATCGATCAAATCATCGATGCTACTGCAGGACACAACTTATTGTGCTTCCTCGACGCATACTCCGGATACCATCCAATCAACATGGCAGAGTCTGATCAAGCCGCAACGGCATTCATCACTCCATACGACCCCTTCTGTTTCAACACCATGCCTTCCGGGCTCAAAAATGCTGGTGCAATCTATCAATGCATGATTCAGACATGCCTGCAAAACAAATTGGCAAAACAGTCGAGGCATACGTAGACGACGTGGTCATCAAGACTAGACACGTCGAATCTTTAATAGACGACCTGAGGCTTATGTTCGACAATCTTCAATCATATGACATCAAGCTCAATCCGGAAAAATGCGTTTTTGGCGTTCCTGCCAAAAAGCTCCCGGGCTTCATTGTTTCCAATAGAGGAAGTGAAGCAAATCCGGCTAAAACCGAGTTTTGTCACAGTTGGCTACCCCAACAGACCTCAAGCAAATCCAGAAATTAACTGGATGTGTGGCTGCCTTAAGCCACTTTATCTCCCGATTGGGAGAAAAGGCACTACCTCTCTATCACCTTCTTCGACGCACCGAACACTTCGAGTGGACGGATGCGACTACGGCCGGACTGGAAGAAATAAAGACCCTATTGGCTAGCAATCCAATCCTGGCCGCACCAAACATTGGCGAACCCATGCTGTTATATATAGCTGCAACTCACCAAGTTGTAAGCGCAGTGCTCGTCGTCGAACGAGAGGAGGACGGACATAATTTCCCACTTCAAAAGCCGGTATACTACATATCCACTGTCTTCACACCATGCAAGTCACGGTACCCACATTATCGAAAGATAGCATACGTGGTCTTCATGGCATCCCGGAAACTACGACACTACTTTGAAGAGTGTTCAATCACGGTGGCCTCCGAAGTACGACTCAACGATATAATAAATAACCACGATGCCACGGGCCGAATTTCTAAGTGGGCCATCGAGCTCCTCCCGTTCGACATCATATATAAACCACGACGAGCCATTAAGTCGCAAGTACTGGCTGACTTCATCGCCGAATGGACAGAAGCCGAACTCCCTAAAGAGTGCGGCGCATACTCCGATTGGATCATGCACTTTGACGACTCTAAAGTGCTGGCTGGTCTGGGAGCGGGCGTTGTCCTGACATCCCCTACCGGAGATATAGTAGATACAGTCCAATACGTACTCCAAATATTATACACAGACTCCAACAATGCAGCCGAATACGAGGCTCTCTTGCTTGGTCTTCGGATGACAGTCTCCATGGGCATTAAACGCCTAGAAGTGTGTGGGGATTCGAACCTCATAATATCTCAAATAAATGGAGACTTTGACGCCAAGGACCCGAAAATGGTGGCTTACCACAATGCCGTCCTCAAGATGTCAGCTTGGTTCGAGGGGCTCGAGTTCCATCATGTGGTCTGAGAAAACAACCAAGCGGCGGATATCCTAGCCCGCATCGGTGCTAAGCGCGACCCCGTCCCACCTAATATGTTCTTTGAAAGGTTGTTCAAGCCATCCGTGGTGTGGCAAGGGGAGACCGGCAATACTAGCCCGGATCCGACCACAACCCCAGATCCGGAACACAATGACATAATCGGAGGCTCCGCCACCGAAATAACACCTTCGGCCCACGTGATCATGGCTGTCATTGTCCCGTGGACAGAACCCTTCTTAGCCT
The DNA here is from genome assembly GCF_018294505.1 of Triticum aestivum. Taxonomy (NCBI): domain Eukaryota; kingdom Viridiplantae; phylum Streptophyta; class Magnoliopsida; order Poales; family Poaceae; genus Triticum; species Triticum aestivum. Next base: position 337,970,603 of record NC_057804.1, read on the forward strand.
ACCTAAATAGGCAAGAACTCCCCGAGGACCAAAATGAGGCACTTTGCATTGTGCGGCGCTCTAAAGCCTACAAGGTCCATGAGGGAGAGATTTATAAGAAATGCGCTATCGGAGTACTCCAAAGGTGCATCTCCGTGGAGGAAGGGCGGCAACTTTTGGCCGAAATTCATGCTGGACTCGGCGGCCACCATGCCGCAGCTCGGGCCCTTGTAAGCAAGGCCTTCCGCACAGGTTTCTACTGGCCGACAGCCCGAGCAGACGCACAGGACCTCGTCCAACATTGCGTCGGTTGCCAGCTTTTCGCAAACCAAAGCCATATGCCACCTACCGCACTCCAAACAATCCCCATAACTTGGCCCTTTGCGGTCTGGGGCTCCATATGGTTGGACCCCTTAAAGGAGGAAGCCATATGAAAAAATACCTATTGGTCATGGTAGATAAATTCACCAAATGGATAGAAGCCAAACTAGTTAAAACGGCCGAATCCGGACCAGTGATAGACTTCATATCAGGAGTTGTACACCGTTATGGTGTCCCCCACAGCATCATCACTGATAATGGCTCCAACTTCACAGCTGACGAGGTGAAAACTTGGTGCGACAACATATGCATTAAGCTACGCCTCCGTCTATCACCCCCAAACAAATGGTCAAGTCGAACGAGCAAACGGTCCTATTATGAGCGGCATCAAACCCAGACTAGTGCGATCCTTGAAGAAATCAGATACGCACTGGGTCGAGGAGCTCGACTCCATACTATGGGTACTGCGGACCACGCCGAATCGCACTACCGGATACACACCATTCTTCATGGTGTACGACACAGAGGCGGTATTGCCCTGCGATATCATTCATGACTCACCACGAGTGTGCATGTATGAATAGAGAGAAGTCGAGCTTGATCGGTAGGATAGTCTAGATGCCCTGGAGGAGGAGCGCGATGTCACAAAAACCCGTTCCACATTCTATCAGCAATAGGCTCGAAGGTATCAAAGCAGAGAAGTACGGGCCAAAACTTATAACGTTGGCGAACTCGTTCTACGCCTACCGGAGAAGAAAAAGGACAAGCTAAGGCCCAAGTGGGAGGGTCCCTTCATCATTGATAAAGTTCTCACAGGAGGAGCGTACCGCCTGCGTGATGCATCAGATAATCGACTCGAGCTGAACCCATGGAACGCGGCCAGACTCTGAAGATTCTACGCCTTGCGCCGAACTCTGTGTTTGTCTCCTTACCTCCGCCCTTTTTAAATTATATCCTCTTTCTTTCTTTCTTTTTTTATGGCCCTAAAAAGCTTCAAGTGTGACTCGACTACACAATCATGACGTGCTATGCGCACTCACTATACCTGGGGGCTTCTTATACAGAAGCTTAATATAATTATCTTTCGGGCTTTATGCCCACTACATATGTGTCACTTTTCCATATGTACCTTTTCTTCGCCATTATATGCAACGATATGACTTAAGTTTTGGCCAAGATGGCTTGCCTGGCTCTTGTGTTTATGCCCTACATTCCCGTTAGTTCGGCTAGGGCATAAGGAGAGCACCTCTGCAATTGTTACTGCCGGGTCCGCCGGATGTGTACCTCAGACTGGGTGAAGCCGAAAGCTAGCGTTCTTAAGGGAATATTCGGTCGGTGAACAAAATATGTTTCTTACCTATTACAATATAAACCCCCAGATGTTTTGTATCCGACGTCTCTGTTCGCGGTTTGGACATGCACGTTAATGCATGCGTACCCAGGGAAAGGAACCCTTAACGGAACTATTCTCCCTAGAAGATGTTTCTTACTATCCATGTAATATAACATAGCTAGTTGGGTACTTGTCTGTTCAAGCACTTATGACCCCTACGCCTGGTTTCCACGCGTACCCTGGTTTACATAACTGAGCGGGTATTCGGATACACTCCGGACTGTCGGGTCCGGAGGTTGAAGCGAAATGGTCCGCCATGACAAATGATTTACAATCTGGCTACAAAATATGTCAATGGAAGTACACAGTCACTTAGACTCGCTAAATTCTTCTTCTATACGATCCAATAGGCTGTCTAGCCTACAATCCTATTGGGAATACTTTGCGGCTAATCCTTCCTGGTCATAGACCAGACTAACGGGAATCTGTTTCCCATCTGACCCTATAGGTTCGACCAGGGTCATGTGATTCGGATCAACCTTGGTGTACTAAGTTTTTACCATGGCCCAGGCTTCCCTCGCACCTTGTCGGTAGGCCGATATCTTCCATAATCGGAAGCGCCGCCGCGCTCCCTTGAGCATCTCTACAAGCTCACCCATGCCTCCTGGCAGGGAGGCGAACGGCCACAAGGCCTGGGCTATACCCTGCATCACCTGTCGGACTTGTTCGTGCAGTTGTGAAAGCTCTTGTAGAAGATCGCGTGCGGATCCGAGCATCTCCTCTTCGGGATGACCTGTCAGCATACCTACAGACATAACTATGTTAGCCCGTGATAGAGGCAAAGGTGTCCCGTCTTTCGATGAGATGGTGGTTATCGTTTTGGAGGAAGTCGACTTTGACGATCCGACTACGAACGTGCGAGGACGTCGCGCCTTAGCAATCGCTAAACCAACTCCGAGAGGTTATTGACCACGCCGGAGCACGATCAACCTGACCACGAAGGTCTGTTTCCTGCAGGCAAACGAAGAACAAGCAAGAAACTAAGATTGCAATCTGGATATTGCGAATATATGAGGAAAGCTTTATTGATCAAGGTGGGGTTCTGTGACGTCTTTGTCTGGTCGTTGAACTCAAACGAAGTACGCGAAGTTGCAGCTATGGTGAACTTTTAATCTAAACAAAACCCAAAGTCTAAACGGTGCCCTAAGGGATGTATATATGGAGGAAGAGGGGGTGAATTTCGTGGCCCTTGGTAGAGGGGTCCGAAACTAACCCTATCTCTTGTTTCCCCACACATATGGACTCTAAAAATAGCCTATACTTATGTATTTCAAAATTACATGGGACTGGCCCAATAATAAGGTGACGCAGCACCTAGAATAGCCTCTGGACGAAATTTATGAAGTGGCATCTTGTATATTTCATCCAAGGCTTCATGCACTCATTATGGTGGCTTCAAAGTCCTGAAATCATCACTTGTAACTCCGTTCATGTTCCCCTTGCGCATGCCATCATCTGCATGCTTATTCTTGCTCCAATGTTCATCCTTCTCCAAGCTAGGCCCTTCATTTGTAAGGAAAACAAATGTATCCAATTTAGGCAGCATCATATTCTCATGAACATTAGAATCATTACCAAGAAACGGAAGTACCTGATAATTTAATTGGCGTGCGCGAGCTCTAGTAATTGGTCCAGTATATGTAGCAGTAGGAGCTGTGGGTGTAACAATGGTATTGATGTCCTCATCATCCCGTTTCTTTGCCGAACTGTATAAAGGTTCGTTTGAGCACATACTAAAAATGCCGTGCCGAAGCCTCCTATTCTCCTTCACGGAGTCAGCAAGATGGGCCCGAACATCTTCGAATTCAACGCCCAGCCGGGTATTGGCATCATGGAGATCGTTTTTCTCTCGCCTAACCCGTGTAAGCACGCGCTCGCCAGCCTCTAGCTGTCGTTGAGTTTGTTGCTCATCCTCCTGTACGATCTCCGGATCCACTCCGGGATTGTCTGCATAATCTATTGTTAGATTTGCAGGCATGCTGAATACTAACTGGTACACGTAATTACATTCTTTTTGATCGAGACAAGTATTACCAGATGAGGCCTTCTTGGATTCCTCCATTCCGGCAACTGCGGCCCTTAGCTGGGCTTTGCACTCCTCCAGATCTTGAGACAAATGGGTGTTCTTCTCTGTAAGAACCTATTCATACAATGATCCTTAAATTAGCTGTGCCAACTGTTTCAAGTCTCAGGGGCTACTGATATACATATTATCAGATTTTTCTTACCCGTATATCCTTTAAATACTGGTTTGTGGCTCTAGCAAGCCCATCTTGAGCAGCTCGGATGTACGCGTCTCCCGAGTTGAAGGCATTGAACGCCTCCTCAAAGAAGTTTGGGTCGCGGAGTACGGCCCATCGACACCGATGATTCATAGCGCTCTTCACTTCAGAATTCATAGCGGATATTCTATCCGCATCCTCTATAGGAGGACTGTCCGGTGTTGCCCCCACGTTAGCCTCCATCCTTGAGGCCGGTTCTGGAATCCAGCTGGTGGAGGCGTGGCCGGCAGGATCTCCAGACATAGTCCGGTGAGTACTCTTTCTGCCAGGGGATAATGGACATTGTTATATTTTAAAGACGATAATCTCGGAGCAAGTTTTAAACCACACCTCTGCGATGGCGTCTCGGTCCTGACTGCCTTCCTTTTAAGCCTACCCGGCTTGGCTGCCCCTTGTTGGTGAGTCGCCGCGGGTTTGGCACGGCGCCTCGATGGCCTTCCCTATAAAGCGCAATACGTGTGCAGTGGGTAAGGCGTAAAGAAGGGATCTTTCTCGGAAGTTAGGACTCCGGTTTTACTTAGATATGATGCAGGGAGTAGGCCAGGATAGTCGGCTATGATGGCCACCAAGGCACTGTCACAGCTTTCCTGGTAAAACATCCTGTCGACGAGCTCCACAAATACGTCTGGATCTTCTTCAAATCTGGGGTCGAGGGCCCGGTTGTGGTCCTCTGGTTGTGGAGGCGGGCTGTGGACCTCCCTTACAGCTTTTCGCAGTTCCTGCTATGAATTAGCAAGGTAAATATTTGTGACGAAAGAATGCGGGAATGAATAGAGTTGAGTAAAAGATAGCAGCTCACCTAGCTTGGGGGGTTGTACATGGAGAATCCATCTCGTGGATTAATGCGGATAAACTCCTCTTCTTCTCCTTTATACAAATCGGACAATATTTTCGCCAGGGCGGTGGCAGAGTCCGGACCTTTCCGACCGCAGCGGGTGGCATCGTCCTCTCCATTAAAGTGCCACATGGGACGCCCCCGATACATGAGTGGCTGCACCCCCCGTATTATGCATATTGACATAACCTCGATATTGTCAATCCAGATTTGGCCAGCGTTTTTATCCTGCCCATCAGATAAAGGACCTCTCTGCTATCGTCCTCCTGGGGGCTCCAGGGACGCCAGCTGCGGCGTTTCTTCAGTGGGGCATCGGTAAACTCAGGAAGGCCCATCCGGATAGGGTCCGGAAGGGGGACGTCCTCTATATAAAACCACTCCGAAGGCCAGTCTTCGGATGTCTTCTTCAGAGTGCCGGACAGGTATCCGGTCCCGGCGATGCGCCATATTTCGGCTCCGCCCACTTGGTATATTGATCCCTCCTGATTGCGAGGGACGAGGCAGAATAGCCTCTTCCATAGCTCGAAATGAGCTTCGCAACCTAGAAATAGCTCACAAAGGGCGACATAACCTGCGATGTGCAGTATGGAGGTAGGAGTGAAGTTATGCAGCTGGACACCGTAATACTCCAGGAGCCCGCGAAGGAACGGATTGATTGGGAATCCGAGGCCCCTCAGCAAGTAAGGGACAAGGCATACTTGCTCCCCCTCGATGGGTAGGGGAATTTTTTTGCTTGCTCCCCGCCATCATAAGTGGCTAGTATGGCTCGGACGGGGACAAGATATGCAGGCGGGAGAAACCCCTGGGTCTGCAACTCCACCAACTGGTCGTGGGATATGGTGCACTTCACCCAATCACCTGGCTTAGCGCTATGGAAGCGAGAGGAGGAGCTGTGGTGGCCGGCCATGATGGGATGGTCTTTTTGGGCACGCTCTGATGAATCCTTTCTTGGGGAAGATGGTGTGATTTGGATCTAAGGACCCTTGTCTCTTTAATAGACGATTTACTTACATGGTCAGGGTGGCAAATGTAAAAATGCCCCGACTTCTCGCATTCGCTCGACACGTGGAGACTGCCATTATTAAGGTACAGAAGCCGAGAAGTGCAACATTAATGGGAAGCCGGACACTGCTCGTTACAACATGTACTCAGGAATTTGGAGAAGAACCCGCCTTGCAATGCCGAAGACAATCTGGGCGCCGGACTCAGCATCATTGAAGCCTGGTTCGGGGGCTACTGAGGGAGTCCTGGATTAGGGGGTCCTCGGAAAGCCAGACTATGTACTTGTGTTGGACTGTTGGATTATGAAGATACAAGATTGAAGACTTCGTCCCGTGTCCGGGTGGGACTCTCCTTTGCGTGGAAGGCAAGCTTGGCAATTCGTATATGTAGATTTCCTTCTATGTAATCGACCCTGTGTAACCCTAGCCCCCTTCGGTGTCTACTAAACTGGAGGGTTTAGTCTGTAGGAGCAGAACAATCATAATCATAGACTACCTTCTATGGTTTAGCCTCTATGATCTCGTTGTAGATCAACTCTTGTAATACTCATATCATCAAGATCAATCAAGCAGGAAGTAGGGTATTACCTCCATCGAGAGGGCCCGAACCTGGGTGAACATTGTGCCCCCCCGCCTCCTATTACCATTAGCCTTAGATGCACAATTCAGGACCCCAACCCGAGATCCTCCAGTTTTGACACCGACAGCGGGCGTGCGGCTCATTTACCCTCTGTGCTTTCCCCAATCTTGGCGTCACTGTCCTCATGTTCTTCCTCCTCAAGCTCTTGCTCGCTGTTGCTGCGCCCCCCGCTGTCTTCGATCCCTCGCCCTCTTCCCAGCCACCATGGCGCCTAAATCTGGCAAGGGAAAGGGTGTAGCCAAGGACACGAAGGAGAAGGAGACGTCAGAGAGCGGGGCGGTGGCGCGGCGGGCACAGTTCGCCTATTTCATCCCGTCGTCAGTCGACGTCTTCGAGCTCAAGGACTTCTTCAAGCCTTTGTGGGGGGCGGCGACGACGGCGCATCCTGCCACGCGCACCCTCCCTGCGGATTGCAACAAGGGCGGCTCAAAACGGTACCCATTCTTCGTCGACTTCTTCTTCTATGGGCTCTGCCCCCCTTTTCCGACTTCTTCAATGATGTCATGTGCACTTTTGGCTTCCATCTATTGGACCTGACACCGAATGCCGTGGAGTGGTTGGCGTGCTTTGCCCACCTCTGCAAGGGCTTCGCCGGGGTGTTTCCCAGCATGGTGCTTTTCTACCACTACTTCTCCCCCCACGTCCAAGCTGGGGGTGCCTTTTCTGGGAGCGTCGCCTGGATCCTGAGGGCCCAGGAGAAAGGCGCATACCCAGAGCATGCCACGAAGGAGAGGTGGGAGGAGTAGCGGGGCCGGTGGTGTTGGATCGTGGAGGAGAACCCACCGGAGTTTTGCCGGGATGTTCGTCGGGAGCCGCTACTCCGTGGCGCGGACTGGAGCGACCTTGACCCCAATGAAAAGAAGTTTTCGATTGCCACCATCAGGATTTGCTGCCTCAACAAGGCTGGGCTCACCCTAGAGATGATTGCGGCGGATTTCATCCATCGATGAGTCGCTCCGTTGCACAACAAGGGGAGGCCGGCTTGGGATTTCAGGAACGCAGCCGACATCATGAGACTCCGCACCGGCCTAAAGCACAACCTCACGGTGATGGGGCACTCCTGGTATTGCCAGAGGCTCTTCCAGCTCGACGTGTTTGCCGACAGCAAGGTGGAGAGGACCGACAAGGCCGCAAAGTCTGACAAGGTCATCAAGGGGCCCTTGTTCGGGCTGCCGCCGGGAGTGGTCCCGCTGAGCAACAACACCCGACAGGCCGACATCCTCGCTATGATGGTGGTCTTCAACGCGCACGGTCTTGACCCAGCCTGGGTCGAGCCCCCGGCACGCAAGGTGAAGGAGTTCTTTGGCAGCTTAGTCGAAGAACTCGATCATGATGAGTCGCTGCTCATCTAAGACACCACCCAGGAGGAGCTGGACTACATCGCCGCCAGAGCGGAGGAGGTGGAGCTTGCTAGGCTGGACGGTGACGCCGGCGGCATGGAGAACGAGGCCGCCGTGGCCGCAGAAGAGAAGGAGCTCGCCGAGTGGGTGAAGTCCGCCAAGGAGGCGGGCAGCATCAGCACCGAGCCCCCCCCTGTCGGGGGCGTGGGCGAAGAATCGTCCGAGGAGGAGGCCGAGGATGGTGACCCCTCGGCTACGAAAAAAAGACGCATCCTGCATCGGGCCAGCTCCGGCGAGCCGGTTCGGTCCGGCAGGGCCAAGCAGCGGCAAGGGGGTCAAGGGGAGACCACGCGCGTGACGAGGGCCGCAACGGCGAAGAAGAAGGCCACAGTGCAGAAGAAGAAGGAGACCGCCTCTTCTTCATCCAAACGCTACCGAACTCCATCGCTTTCCCCTCCTCCCGCAAGCGCCGGCATGAAGGTTGCCTTCGATTTTTCATCCCTCAGCCCGAGGCGGAAGAGGAAGTCAGCAGAAGAGGAGGTGGAGGACGAGCAAGCATTCTGCCCCTCGCCGTTTCTGTCCTCTCCAATCGTGCCGCCTCCCTTGGTTCGCTTTTGTCTTCGCAGGGAAATGGAGACGCTGGCCCAGCGGGCGGCGAAGAGGGCCAAGGCCTCGACGGGCAGCCAGCCCCCGGGGGCTACCTCAAAGGCGCTGCTGGTGGTAGAGAGCATCCCAGACAGTAACCCATGGTGCAGCCCCCGCCTCAGCCCCCAGCGTGCGTTCACCATCTAATCCCCATCGACGTGTGCTGGGGTGTGACTTTTTTTGGTACTGACCTTGCCATGGGTGCAGGAGGAGGGCAGCAGCAGGAGGAGCCACCAAGGGCCACCCCACCATGCTGCCCCCATCGACCACACCGCCCCGAGGGGCGTCCCCGGCAAGGGCGCCAGAAACCGAGCCCATGCGCACGGAGGAGGAGGAAGTAGACTTCGGTGCCAGTGGCCCCGTCCCGGCAACAGACGTTGGCGGGGAGGGGCCGCTTCTTCTCAGCCTGACACGGGTGAGTCATATGATTTCCCTTACTCTTCTTTCTTATTTTTTTTGAATCTTGATCTTGGCCTTACCTCATTCTCTCTTTCAGCATCCAGATCCCCACCCCCGGCGGACCAGGAGGACATCGACACCATCATCACGGGGGTCTCCGCGGATGCCGTGGCCGAGGCTGACAAGGTCGTCGCTGAGGAGGCCGCCTAGACTGCGGCCGAGTATGCCGCCAAGGGGTTTGCCGGAGAGACCGGTGAGGTTACCGCCGAGGAGGCTGGCAAAGGCGCTGCCGAGGAGGAGGTGGTTGATGACCAACCCTCCTCATCCGCTGCCTCCGGCTCAGGAAAATACCTGAAGGTGGGCGATGACTTGATTGTCCACCTCCCAGGGACGGCGAGCACCAGGGCACCGGCCGAGGGGGAGGTGTTCGATGACAAAGTGCTCGCGCCATGAGTGCCAGCTTCTGGAAGCTGCAGGCGCTCCATCGCGCTAACCAGGACAAGGCGGAGTCCAGGGAGGCGGTGGCGGGCAAGGCGGAGGCAGACTTCGAGAAACGCGTCACTGAGGCACAAGCCTGGTTCCACCAGGCCCATGAGGAGCTGAAGGCCGCCCAAGGCCAGCTGGCGGAGTGCGAACTGGAGCTTGTCCTGAAGCAGGCCGACATCGAGAAATCCCAGGAGGCAGCGAGGGAGGAGTCCTCCAAGGCCGAGGCCGCCTGGTCCCAGCGTCAGGCCAAGATGGACTCTCAGGAAGAGGACCTCATCGCCCGTGATGCGATGCTTGCTGCCGCACTCTGCGGCAAGGATGAGGAGGTCGAGAAACTTGTTGCGACGCGGACCCGGGAGCTGGAGCATAAGCACAAGGAAGCGCTTGACGCCTAGCTCTGGCCCACGGCAACAAGGTGAAGGAGCTGGAGGTGGAGCAGGACGGCTTCAAGGCCAGGGCCGATCAGCTGGTTGAGGAGAAGGACACGGCCAACTGCGCCTTGACGGTGGCGCAAGACGACATCCTCGCCAAGGCCGAGTAGCTCTCCTGTGCCAACGACTCCATCAAGGACCTAAAGCTAAAGCTGGAGGGTCTTGAGAAGACGCTTACGGAGGCCAAGACCCGGGAGGGAGCACTGACCAAGAGCCTGGCGGAGGAGAGGCTGCTGTGAAAGAACGACGCCGCCAACCACACGGATTTCGTGAAGGGGGAGGACCTCTGGATCAGCTGCCTTGTCGATGTCGCCAACAGGATCTCCAAGCAGTTGGCCGACATGGGGATGCCGGACGTGAGGTACGCCCTGGACCCGAATGTGAGCCCCAACGCTAAGTTGACCCTGTTCTCGAGGGCGTTCTTGGAGCCCTGGAACGATTCAACTCCAACTGGCCGAGCTCCCTGGCCAGCGAGGCCCGGACACTTTGCTGGGGTGCCATGACCAAGGTCCTCACCAAGCTGGCATACTGGAACCCCAGCCTTGACTTCGACGCTGCACTGGATAGCTTGACGGATGATGCAGATCTCACGGTGCTCAAGGAGTGTATCGAGCCCATCATCAGCCGCATCAGCGGAATTCCGAGGGTGGAGGGCCAGCGCCGAGATTAGGCACCCCGCTTCTTGTTGCCGCTGCAGATTCACAACCAAGACAATTCATATCTTTAGTTAAAACCGCTGTGACAATCGATGTGACATAACTCTGTAGTGTTTTAAAACGATGCATGTTATTTCCCCGTTCAATCCCTCCTTGTATGTCCACCCTATGCCAATTGGGCAGGCTTGCCGGTGCGTGAACCAAAACCGCAACGCTTTAAGGACGGATCCTTTAGCGGTCGGCAGGGTGTGCTTGCTGCCGTGCGAACCACCTTGCCATTCTCAGCGCGGCCGCTGGAACTGTCGAGCGGACTCGAGACAGAACAAGAGCATTGCCAATAGCGCAAGGCCACCCTGCCGTTCTCGATGCAGCCGCTCAATCTGTTGAGCGGACTCGAAACAGACCAAGGGCGTTGCCAATAATGGAAGGGCCCCACTGCGTGCATGTTTCTTATACAAAGGAAAGATCTCGGAGTAGGATAACCTTATATAAAAAGGGATTACTCAGAGTTTTTGCATGACTTATCTTTTCTGTCATCGCGCGAACGCTTGCTGCATCCGCTGACGGAGCTGCTCGCTTGGTCGCCTTCTTCCTTGGAAGCCATGGCAACAGAGAAACTGCTGGACTGACGTCCGGACCAGATTCTCACAACTGCACCCCCTACCTGGCGCGCCAAAGATGTCGGTGGAAATGACACCTATGGGATCACAAGAATCGCTACTACGGTTGCGGGGCGCGGGGCCCTGTTTCGACACACGCCCGGGCCAGTGAGGCGGTCAGTGCCATGTAGGCTGGCAGGCTGCTGAGGTGGCACGGTGGTAGGGCCTTCACGAAGATTTGCATGCCACCATGTAGGCATGTGCTGAGTTGGCTTGGAAACCTCATGTCGACACGCAGATGCCTGCCTAGCTGGTGGGCTGGCAGCTGCATGGGAGCGGCGGTGGAAACTTGGCGGGCGTGGGCCTGGCTGTTGCCCCGCGGATGTCCTCGGCAAGGGCCTTGCCGGGGCCCCAACAAGGGACTTCCCGTGGCATTGTGGTCGTCCCCGGCAAGGATATTGCCAGGGGTCTTGCGGGTTTGATCGACAAAGATCTCGCCGAGGTTTGTCGTCTTCTGATCCTCATGTGATTTGGAGTGCTTCTTGTCTTCACAATGATCTGCATGCCATCATGGAGGCGCCTCCCGAGCCTTGGTCCCAACGTGGTTGGTGGAGTTGGAAAACCTAGGGCTCAAGGGTGGCGCGCTCTGCTGGCATTGGGCAAGTCGCCCCGGCAAGGATCTTCTCATGGCTGCGAAGGCTGCCCCGGCAAGGGTCTTGCCGGGGGAGTCCACCTCGCCCTCTTGCTCTTTGTGTCTCTGTCTTTGCGTCACTTTGACCATCCTACGGCTTTGTCTCCTCCCTTTGCCCTGCTAAGCGTGGCCGTGGGCGCGGCTCTGATTGCCCGTGCACAATTAAGGGGTACAAAGGAGCACCCCTACTTTAGTGACAATAGTAACATCAACATTTTCTATCTCAGCAGGTGCAGTATCATTCATAATTTCTTGGTATAAGGTATAAGGTATTGTGCTCACACTAGCACCCACATCACATATGCCATGATAACAATGATCTCCTATTTTAATAGAAACAACAGGCATGCCAACAACATGTGTATGTTTATCTTTAGTATCGGGTTTAGCAATCCTAGCAGCTTCATCACAGAAAATAAATAACATGCCCATCAATATTATCAACCAAGAGATCTTTAGTCATAGCAATACTAGGTTCAACTTTAATTTGCTCAGGGGGTGTAGATGTTCTAGTATAACTACGAACCATAGTTGAAGCTTTAGCATGATCCTTTATTCTAACAGGAATGGGTGGTTTCTCAATATAAGCAGTAGGAACAATAGGATCAACATTATAAGTAATGGTTTCTTCTTCAACTTTCATAGGTTATACTACTTTCACTTCAATGAAAGGATGATATTTAAACCACTTCTACTTTGGGAAATTAACATGAGTAGAAAATGATTCACAGAAGGAATCTACTATCTCAGAGTCAAGTCCATATTTAGTGCTAAAATCATGAAAGGCATCGGTACCCATAAAAGATTTGAAAAAATCAAACTTAAGGTTTATACCTAAGTCCTCACCTTTGTCGAGTTCCCAATCTTCAGAGTTGCGTTTAATTCTTCCAATAAATCCCATTTGAATTCAGTAGTCTTCTTCATAAAAGAACCAGTACAAGAAGTATCGAGCATGGATCGATCATTATGAGAAAGCCGATCATAAATTGTTTGGATAATAATTTATCTTGAGAGCTCATGATTGGGACATGAATATAACATTAACTTAAGCCTCCCCCAATCTTGAGTGATACTTTGTCCTTCACGAGGCCAAAAATTATATATATAATTCCAATCACGATGAACCAGATGCAGAGGATAAAACTTCTGATGAAATTCCAATTTCAATCAGTTGTAGTTCCATGATCCAATATCATCACATAGCCTATACCATGTCAATGCCTTATCCTTCAAAGATAAAGGGAAGACCTTCTTCTTGACTTCATCCTAGGGCAAACCTACAAGCTTAAATAATACACAAACTTCATCCACATAGATTAGGTGCATATCAGGATGTAATGTTCCATCTCTCGCATAAGGATTAGCTAGCAGTTTCTCTATCATACCCGAAAGAATTTCATAATAAAAAATTTAGTAGGTGCCGTAGGTTGAGGAGAAACTCTTTACTCTTCCGGTCGAGGTGAATATACACTGAACAAGCCCCTCAAATGATTATTTTCCATAGTAACAAGTGACAGTAAATTTCAGCACACTATATAAATGTTTCCTTACCAAATTCCACTTACCAAAGGTGCCTCACTCCCCGGAAATGGCGCAAAAAAGAGTCTTGATGACCCACAAGTATAGGGATCTATCTTAGTCCTTTCTATAATTAAGAGTGTCAAACCCAACGAGGAGCAGAAGGAAATGACAAGCGGTTTTCAGCAAGGTATGTTCTGCAAGCACTGAAATTATTGGTAACAGATAGTTGTGTGATAAGATAATTCATAACAAGTAGCAAAAGTAAACAAGGTGCAACAAGGTTTCCCAATCCTTTTTGTAGCAAAGGACAAGCCTGGATAAACTCTTATATAAAGCAAAGCGCTCCCGAGGACACATGGGAATTACTGTCAAGCTAGTTTTCATCATGCTCATATGATTCACGTTCGTTACTTTTATAATTTAATATGTGGGTGGACAGGTGCTTGGGTGCTGTCCTTCCTTAGACAAGCCTCCCACTTATGATTAACCCCTCTCGCAAGCATCCGCAACTACGAAAGAAGAATTGAGATAACTCTAACCATAGCATGAAACATATGGATCCAAATCTGCCCCTTACGAAGCAACGCATAAACTAGGGTTTAAGCTTCTATGACTCTAGCAACCCATCATCTACTTACTACTTCCCAATTCCTTCCCCTAGGCCCAAATCATAGTGAAGTGTCATGTAGTCGACGTTCAGATAACACGACTAGAGGAGAGACAACATAGATCTCATCAAAATATCGAACGAATACCAAATTCACATGATTACTTATAACAAGACTTTTCCCATGTCCTCAGGAAAAACGTAACTACTCACAAAGCATATTCATGTTCATAATCAGAGGAGTATTAATTATTATTAAGGATCTAAACATATGATCTTCCACCGAATAAACCAACTGGCATCCACTACAAGGAGTAATCAACACTACTAGCAACCCATATGTACCAATCTGAGGTTTTGAGACAGAGATAGGATACAAGAGATGAACTAGGGTTTGAGAGGAGATGGTCCTGGTGAAGATGTTGACGGAGATTGACCCCCTCTCGATGAGAGGGTTGTTGGTGATGACGATGGCTTCAATTTCGCCCCCGGAGGGAAGTTTCCCCAGCAGAACAGCTCCGCCGGAGCCCTAGATTGGTTCTGCCCAGGTTCCGCCTTGAGACAGAGGCACTTTGATAGAGGCAAAGGTGTCCCGTCTTTCGATGAGATGATGGATTTCGCTTTGGTGGAAGTCGACTTTGACGATCTGACTATGAACGTGGGAGGACGTCGCGCCTTAGCAATCGCTAAACCAACAACGAGAGGTTATTGACCACGCCGGAGCACGATGAACCTGACCACGAGGGTCTGTTTCCTGCGAGCAAACGAAGAACAAGCAAGAAACTGAGATTGCAATCTGGATATTGCGAATATAAGATGAAAGCTTTATTGATCAAGGTGGGGTTCTGTGACGCCTTTGTCTGGTCGTTGAACACAAACGAAGTATGCGAAGTTGCAGCTATGGCGAACTTTAATCTAAACAAAACCCAAAGTCTAAATGATGCCCTAAGGGTTGTATATATGGAGGAAGAGGGGGGAATTTCGTGGCCCTTGGTGGAGGGGTCCGAAATCAACCCTATCTCTTGTTTCCCCACACATACAGACTCTAAAATTAGCCTATACTTATGTATTTCGAAATTACATGGGCCTGGCCCAATAATAAGGTGACGCAGCACCTAGAATAGCCACGGGACGAAATTTATGAAGTGGCATCTTGTATATTTCGTCCAAGGCTTCATGCACCCATTATGGTGGCTTCAAAGTCCTGAAATCATCACTTGTAACTCCGTTCTTGTTCCCCTTGAGCATGCCATCATCTCCATGCTTGTTCTTGCTCCAATGTTCATCCTTCTCCAAGCTAGGCCCTTCATTTGTAAGCAAAACAAATGTATCCAATTTAGGCAGCATCATATTCTCATGAACATTAGAATCATTACCAAGAAACGAAAGTACCTGGTAATTTAGTTGGCATGCGCGAGCTCTAGTAATTGGTCCAGTATGTATAGCAGCAGGGGCTGTGGGTGTAACAATTGTATTGATGTCCTCATCATCCTCCCCTTCTTGAAATGAAGTCGTCCTCGACGGAAGTTCATCTTCCTCACCCAAATAAGGCTTTAAATCTGCAATGTTAAAAGTGGGACTAACTCCAAAATCTGCAGGCAGGTCAAGTTTATATGCATTATCATTTATTTTCTCCAACAGCTTAAAGGGACCATCAGCACGTGGCATTAGCTTTGATTTGCGCAAATCAGGAAATCTATCCTTACGCAAATGTAACCAAACAAGATCTCCAGGTGCAAACACAACATGTTTTCTACCCTTATGTCCAGCAAGTTTATATTTAGCATTCATACGCTCAATGTTTTCCTTAGTTAATTCATGCATTTTTAAAATCAATTCAGCATGTTGTTTAGCATCAAAATTAACCTTCTCCTAAGATGGAAGAGGCAACAAATCAATAGGTGCACGAGGTAGGAAACCATACACAACTTCAAAAGGGCACATCTTAGTAGTAGAATGCAATGAACGATTATAAGCAAATTCAATATGAGGCAAGCATTCCTCCCACATTTTCTTATTATTTTTCAAAACAGCCCTAAGCATAGTAGACAATGTTCTATTGACTACTTCAGTTTGTCCATCAGTTTGGGGGTGACAAGTAGTACTAAAAAGCAGTTTAGTCCCCAACTTAGCCCATAAACATCTCCAAAAGTGGCTAAGAAATTTAGTGTCACGATCTGAAACAATAGTATTTGGCACACCATGCAAGCGAATAATTTCACGAAAGAACAAATCAGCAACATTAACAGCATCATCGCTTTTATGACATGGTATAAAGTGTGCCATTTTCGAGAATCTATCCACGACAACAAATATGCTATCCCTCCCCTTATTTGTTCGAGGTAAACCTAAAACAAAGTCCATAGATATATCCTCCCAAGGAATACTAGGTACAGACAAAGGCATATATAAACCATGAGGATTGAGTCGTGACTTAGCTTTTTGACATGTAGTGCAGCGAGCAATAAAACGCTCAACATCCCGTCTCATATTTGGCCAAAAGAAATGTGTAGCAAGTACGTCCTCCGTCTTCTTCACGCCAAAGTGTCCCATTAATCCTCCTCCATGCGCCTCCTGCAACAGCAAAAGACGAACAGAGCTAGCTGGAATGCATAGCTTGTTAGCACGAAACACAAATCCATCATTAAAGACGAACTTGTTCCACATTCTTCCTTCTTTACAATTCTGCATTAGATCTTTAAAATCAGCATCATGCACATATTGATCTTTGATGGTCTCCAAACCAAATATTTTGAAGTCAAGTTGTGAAAGCATAGTATAGCGACGAGACAAACCATCAGCAATAACATTTTCTTTTCCCTTCTTGTGTTTAATGACATAAGGGAAAGTCTCAATGAATTCAACCCATTTAGCATGTCTACGATTCAGTTTAGCTTGACTTTTAATATGTTTCAAAGATTCATGATCAGAATGTATAAAAAATTCTTTGGGCCATAAATAATGTTGCCATGTTTCTAAAGTCCGAACAAGAGCATATAATTCTTTATCATAAGTAGAATAATTCAGACTAGGCCCACTCAATTTTTCAAAAAAATATGCAACAGGTTTGCCATCTTGTAATAACACATCTCCTAATCCAATTCCACTAGCATCACATTCAAGCTCAAAAGTCTTATTAAAATCAGGAAGTTGGAGTAAAGGAGCATGTGTCAACTTATCTTTCAATACCGTGAAGGCTTCTTCCTGTGCGGTACCCCAAAGAAAAGGCACATCTTTCTTTGTAAGCTCATTGAGAGGTGCAGCAATGGTGCCGAAATCTCTCACAAAACGCCTATAGAATCCAGCGAGACCAAGAAAACTCCTCACTTGTGTGACCATTTTGGGCTGCGGCCAACTCTCAATAGCTTCAATCTTGGCTTTATCAACTTCAATTCCCTGTGGAGTAACAACATAGCCAAGAAAAGATACTCGGTTGGTGCAAAAGGTGCACTTCCCAAGGTTACCAAACAAACGTGCATCACGTAGAGCAATAAAAACAGCACATAAATGTTCCAAATGTTCTTCCATAAATGTTCCAATGTGCTATAAATCAATATGTCATCAAAGTAAACTACCACAAATCGTCCAATGAAAGCACGTAAAACTTCGTTCATTAATCTCATGAAAGTACTAGGTGCATTAGTTAACCCAAAAGGCATGACTAACCACTCATATAATCCAAACTTAGTTTTAAATGCTGTTTTCCATTCATGTCCCAATTTCATACAAATTTGATGGTATCCACTATGCAAATCAACTTTGGAGAATATTGTAGAGCCACTCAATTCATCAAGCATATCATCTAGCCTAGGAATAGGATGACGATAACGAATAGTAATATTAATAATGCCTCTACAATCAATACACATACGTGATGTACCATCCTTTTTCGGCACTAGAATAATAGGAACAGCACAAGGACTAAGGGATTCGCGTATATAACCTTTGTTGAGAAGCTCTTGTACTTGACGCATAATCTCCTTCGTCTCCTCTGGATTGGTACGGTATGGCGCACGGTTTGGCAGTGAAGCACCGGGAATTAAGTCAATCTAATGCTCAATCCCTCGAATAGGCGGTAATCCCGGTGGCACGTCTTGTGGAAAGATGTCAGCGAACTCCTGCAAAATGTTAGTGACAGCAGGAGGCAAAGAGGAAGGCATATCCTCGAATGAAAATAATGCCTCTTTGCACACAAAACCATAGCAAACAGATTTGCTGAAATCTAGCTCATCAATATCAGATTTGGTGGCAAATAAACATGCACTTTTCAATTTAATTTCAGAAGCAACACTAGATGGTTTATTATTAGGCTTCATTTGTTGCTCAAATTCTTTTGCCACAATCTGATTTTCACTCTTATTCTTCTCCTGTTTTGCTTTATTAGCTCTATCAATATCATCTTTCAAAATAGAATCAGGAGTCATAGGAAGCAAAGTAATATTTTTGTCCTTATGAACAAGAGTATACTGATTGTTTCTACCATGGTGTACAGAATTTTTATC
The DNA here is from genome assembly GCF_018294505.1 of Triticum aestivum. Classification (NCBI taxonomy): domain Eukaryota; kingdom Viridiplantae; phylum Streptophyta; class Magnoliopsida; order Poales; family Poaceae; genus Triticum; species Triticum aestivum. The sequence continues at coordinate 337,988,931 of NC_057804.1, forward strand.
AAATTGCCATGGTCTACCAAGTAATAAGGAACATGCTTGCATAGGTACCGCATCATAATCAACATAATCAGCATATGTAGAGATACTAAAATGCACACGAACAGTACGCGTTACCTTAACCTTGCCGCTGTTGTTGAACCATTGGATGTAGTAAGGATGTGGTCTTGTGGTGAGAGAAAGCTTCTGCACCATCTCCATGCTAGCCAAGTTGTTGCAGCTCCCTTTGTCTATGATAACACGCACAGAATGTTCCTTCACAACTCCCTTGGTATGGAACAAATTGTGCCTCTGATTTTGCTCAGCTTGTGTGACCTGCACACTCAAAACACATTGAGCAACTAAACATTCATACCTGTCAGCGTCTTCAGGAGCCATGTATTGCGTCTCATGATCAGAATCATCTCCACCATGTTCTTCACGTGTAATAAGAGCCAAAGTCTCCTCATCATAGTCACTAGCGGACTCATACCCACCATCCTTAGTAGCAATCATCACACGCTAAGATTTGCATTGTCTCGCATAATGACCTCTTCCCTTACAACGACGACAAATAATATCACTTGTGTGGCCTGTTGATGCCATGGAAGAATAACTCTATGGAGGCCCGGCAGGTTCGCTCTTGGCAAATAATGGTGGTTGTGCCTGCTTTCTTGTATCATGGCTGGAGGTGGCACCTGATGGAGGTGCTGGTGCAGTTGAAGTAGAAGATGCACGCGGTGTCCATGATGAAGGTTGACCTGCAAAAAAGTTAGTGCGCGCCATTGCTTGTCGATCCTGCACTTCACGTTCAGCTTTACAAGCAAGATGGAATAAACGAGTGATATTAGTATACTCCTTATACTCTAGAATGGTCTGAATCTGTCTATTTAATCCACCCATAAAACATGCTAGCATAGCTTCATTCTCCTCAACAATACCACACATACAGACTCTAAAAATAGCATATACTTATGTATTTCGAAATTACATGGGCCTGGCCCAATAAGAAGGTGACGCAGCACCTAGAATAGCCTCGAGACGAAATTTATGAAGTGGCATCTTGTATATTTCGTCCAAGGCTTCATGCACCCATTATGGTGGCTTCAAAGTCCTGAAATCATCACTTGTAACTCCGTTCTTGTTCCCCTTGCGCATGCCATCATCTCCATGCTTGTTATTGCTCCAATGTTCATCCTTCTCCAAGCTAGGCCCTTCATTTGTAAGCAAAACAAATGTATCCAATTTAGGCAGCATCATATTCTCATGAACATTAGAATCATTACCAAGAAACGGAAGTACCTGGTAATTTAGTTGGCGTGCGCGAGCTCTAGTAATTGGTCCAAATATGTATAGCAGCAGGGGCTGTGGGTGTAACAATTGTATTGATTTCCTCATCACGCTTCATCCCGAAAGCTTCCTTCCAATTTTTTCCAAGTCAAAACACACTATATAGCAGAAGATGAGTATCGGGGGCCTGCCAGGTGGCCCACAAGGCAGGGGGCTTGCCAAGGAGGGGTAGGGCGCGCCCTCCACCCTTCTTGATGGCAGGTGTCCCCCCTCTGGTGCCTTCTTCGCCAAATATGTTTTATTAATTCGAAAATGGTTCTCCCTGATGTTTCAGGACTTTTGGAGTTGTGCAGAATAGGTCTATAATATTTGCTCCTTCTTCAACCCAGAATTCTAGCTGTCGGCATTCTCCCTCTTCATGTAAACCTTTTAAAATAAGAGATAAAAGGCATAAGTATTGTGCTATAATGTGTAGTAACAACCCATAATGCAATAAATATCAATATAAAAGCATGATGCAAAATGGACGTATGAGTCTGCTCCCTTTTGTCATCAACAAGAAGCACTGGAATGAAGAGGGCTTGCTTCAATTTTATGCCACCCTTCATATCTCAGGCTACAACAGGGATCCGAAGACATGGGTCCTTGAGTGGATGTCAGGTGATGTACACCATGAAGCCAAAGCTCATGACATAATCGAGCTTACTTCACTTCCCACTCCTGGTGATCTCTATGAGCCAGGTTGTCAGCGCTATGAACAGGAACTTGAGAGCATCTTCCAGAAGTCAGAGCCCAACATGAGTCAAAATGCTGAGCATGATGAAGCCATTGCCAGTAGACGCTGAGTACCCCATGGAATTCTTTGTCAATGACCTCGAGTACTTGCCCCGCACCATATACCATATTTTGAGGCATACTCTATGGCCAATCAAAGGGCACTCCCCACACGCCAAGATTGAAGGCACTTTGAAGACATTGGTCTTCTACATTATCAATGGCATCCGCTTCAACACTCAAGATTTCTTCATCCGTCAGTTGGCTGCTTCAGGCATTGATCTGTTTGGCCTCAAGTTCTATGCACCATGGGTTATGCGGCTGATCAAGCTTCACTCCACCATCAACTATCAAGCTTCAGCGCACAATCATGTTGTCTTTCTTCCTGAAGTGGACATGTCTCATGAAGCCATTTATCCCGAGCCGGCCAAGGAACAAGTTCGTGAAGACAATGCTGCATTTCAAAGCTTCTCAGCACCACTTGAAGCCACTCATGTGCCAAATCCACCTACTGTTGTTGGTCCTCTCATCCGTCAGCTTCGGCTGTCGCATGGTGCTCCCACTGATGCTACAACCAACACAATAGCTCAAAGGCCTCAGAAATGTGCTCGTTTGCTCAATGATCGAGAGCTTCTTGTTTCTCTTCATCAGAAGCAGGATAGGCATCATGACTAGATGAAGCGTCAGATGCAAAGTCTTCTTGTGGATGTCAATCACATACGAAACCTCTCCACCAAGAATATGTTTGTTGCTCATGAAGCTTGTCGGCGTGCCTGGAAGAGCCTCACTCTGCTATGCTCTGAAGATGAACTTACTGTAGATGGCTTCACTGAAAGATTCTAGTTTGACTCCAGGCCTCCACAGTCAGCAAGTTGGCGTCCAACACCATCCATTGAAGGTTCTGACTACTCATCTTCAACTCCAACTATTGTTGCATGAGTCATTGATGAGGAGGATGACGCCACTTCACCAGCCATGGCTTCACTGCATCAGGCCCTTTTGCACTGCCCAACTCCAACGTCGACCCGGCTGCCACAACATCTTCACCAAAACCTCCAGGGAATGCTTAGACACTCTATGTCTTCACTCCTTTTTGGTCATTCCTGACAAAAGGGTGAGAAGCATATGAGTTGATAGTCTTCAAGCGGGTCTATATGGGTCGGTTGCTTATTTTTGTTAAGTTTTGAAACTCTCATTCTTGAAATGTTGGTATTGAGTTGTAACACTTAAACCTTGAAGGTCGTGTGCCACTTTTGCTGCTACCTTTTATTGCGATGATAAATTCTACATGAAGTCATTTTGCAGACGCCCATTTTTCATTATTCATGTCATTATCTTCATTACATTTTTGTATGCACGATGAATTGTCTTCATGAATTCAAGGAGATCTCCATAAAGTAGAACCTTCCATGTGCATTTGCATTCAAAGGCAAATTAATTATATGCACATCTTCAGGGGGAACCCTCTCAACTTCATGAAGCCAATGACCATGTTCTTTAACTTACACATATTTTTATCCCTATTGAAAACTTCAACCAGTTTATCATTCACCAAAAAGAGGGAGATTGTAAGTGCATCTAGTGCCACCCCTAGTTGGTTTTGGAGTATTGACAACAAACATGGTTGAGGGACTAATGTGTTTGTGAGAATTATAGGATAACACAGGTAGAAGTTCCTCATTGATTCGGTTTACCTACCAAAGTTGACCCTTCTTCTTCTTCTCCTTCTTCTTCTCCTTCTTCTCCTCCTCCTTCTGCTTCTCCTCCTCCTTCTTCTTCTGCTCCTTCTTCTTCTTCTTCTTCTTCTTCTTCTTCTTCTTCTTCTTCTTCTTCTTCTTCTTCTTCTTCTTCTTCTTCTTCTTCTTCTTCTTCTTCTTCTTCTTCTTCTTCTTCTTCTTCTTCTTCTTCTTCTTCTTCTTCTTCTTCTTCTTCTTCTTCTTCTTCTTCTTCTTCTTCTTCTTCTTCTTCTTCTTCTTCTTCTTCTTCTTCTTCTTCTTCTTCTTCTTCTTCTTCTTCTTCTTCTTCTTCTTCTTCTTCTTCTTCTTCT